>NC_061509.1:288968399-289073576 GCF_022539505.1 Lolium rigidum | reverse complement strand
ATTGATGATATCTAAATGTTTTGTGCATACTTTACATTATATTTATGCATTTTCCGGCACTAACCTATTAACAAGATGCCGAAGAGCCAGTTGCTATTTTCTACTGTTTTTGGTTTCAGAAATCCTAGTAAGGAAATATTCTCGGAATTGGACGAAATCAACGCCTAGGGGCCTATTTTCACACGAAGCTTCCAGAAGACCGGAGAGTCAACGAAGTGAGGCCACGAGGTGGCCAGGAGGTAGGGCGGCGCGGCCCCACCCTTGGCCGCGCCAGCCTGTCTCCTGGGCCCCTCGCGACGCCCCCTGACCTACCCTTCCGCCTACAAATAGCCTTCGTCGCGAAACCCTCAGTACCGGGATCCACGATACGGAAAACCTTCCAGAGACGCCGCCGCCGCCAATCCCATCTTGGGGGATTCAGGAGATCGCCTCCGGCACCCTGCCGAAGAGGGGAATCATCTCCCGGAGGACTCTACACCGCCATGGTCGCCTCCGGAGTGATGAGTGAGTAGTTCACCCCTGGACTATGGGTCCATAGCAGTAGCTAGATGGTTGTCTTCTCCTTATGTGCTTCATTGTCGGATCTTGTGAGCTGCCGAACATGATCAAGATCATCTATCTGTAATGCTATATGTTGTGTTTGGTTGGATCCGATGTATAGAGAATACTATGTTATGTTGATTATCAATTTATGTCTATGTGTTGTTTATGATCTTGCATGCTCTCCGTTATTAGTAGAGGCTCTGGCCAAGTTTTTTCTAGTAACTCCAAGAGGGGGTATTTATGCTCGATAGTGGGTTCATGTCTCCGTGAATCTGGGGAGTGACAGAAACCTCTAAGGTTATGGATGTGCTGTTGCCACTAGGGATAAAACATTGATGCTATGTCCGAGGATGTAGTTATTGATTACATTACGCGCAATACTTAATGCAATTGTCATGTTGTTAGCAACTTAATACTGGAAGGGGTTCGGATGATAACTCTGAAGGTGGAATTTTTAGGCATAGATGCATGCTGGATAGCGGTCTATGTACTTTGTCGTAATGCCCAATTAAATCTCACAATACTCATCATAATATGTATGTGCATGGTCATGCCCTCTCTATTTGTCAATCGCCCAACTATAATTTGTTCACCCAACATGCTATTTATCTTATGGGAGAGACACCTCTAGTGAACTGTGGACCCCGGTCCAATTCTCTATACTGAAATACAATCTACTGCAATTGTTCTACTGTTTTCTGCAAACAATCATCTTCCACACTATACATCTAATCCTTTGTTATAGCAAGCCGGTGAGATTGACAACCTCGCTGTTTTGTTGAGGCAAAGTACTTGGTTTGTGTTGTGCAGGTTCCACGTTGGCGCCGGAATCCGTGGTGTTGCGCCGCACTACATCTCGCCGCCATCAACCTTCACGTGCTTCTTGACTCCTACTGGTTCGATAAACCTTGGTTTCTTACTGAGGGAAACTTGCCGCTGTGCACAGATCACACCTTCCTCTTGGGGTTCCCAACGGACGCGTGTCGAACGGAAAGACAATACGTCAACCACGCGCATCAAGCAAAGTTTCTGGCGCCGTTGCCGGGGAGATCAAGACACGCTGCAAGGGGAGTCTCCACATCCCAATCTCTTTATTTTGTTTTTGTCTTGCTTTATTTTATTTACTACTTTGTTTGCTGCACTAAATCAAAATACAAAATAAATTAGTTGCTAGTTTTACTTTATTTGCTATCTTGTTTGCTATATCAAAAACACAAAAAATTAGTTACTTGCATTTACTTTATCTAGTTTGCTTTATTTACTACTGCTAAAATGGGTACCCCTGAAAATACTAAGTTGTGTGACTTCACAACCACAAATAATAATGATTTCTTATGCACACCTATTGCTCCACCTGCTACTACAGCAGAATTCTTTGAAATTAAACCTGCTTTATTGAATCTTGTTATGCGAGAGCAATTTTCTGGTGTTAGTTCTGATGATGATGCTGCCCATCTCAATAATTTTGTTGAATTATGTGAAATGCAAAAGTATAAAGATGTAGATGGTGACATTATAAAATTAAAATTGTTCCCTTTCTCATTAAGAGGAAGAGCTAAAGATTGGTTGCTATCTCTGCCTAAGAATAGTATTGATTCATGGACTAAATGCAAGGATGCTTTTATTGGTAGATATTATCCCCCTGCTAAAATTATATCTTTCAGGAGTAGCATAATGAATTTTAAACAATTGGATACTACGCATGTTGCACAAGCATGGGAAAGAATGAAATCTCTGGTTAAAAATTGCCCAACCCATGGACTAACTACTTGGATGATCATCCAAACCTTTTATGCAAGACTGAATTTTTCTTCGCGGAACCTATTGGATTCAGCTGCTGGAGGTACCTTTATGTCCATCACTATTGGTGAAGCAACAAAGCTTCTTGATAATATGATGATTAATTACTCTGAATGGCACACGGAAAGAGCTTCACAAGGTAAGAAGGTAAATTCTGTCGAAGAAACCTCTTCCTTGAGTGATAAGATTGATGCTATTATGTCTATGCTTGTGAATGATAGGACTAATACTGATCCTAATAATGTTCCGTTAGCTTCATTGGTTGCTCAAGAAGAACATGTTGATGTCAACTTCATTAAAAATAATAATTTCAACAACAATGCTTACCGGAACAATTCTAGTAACAACTATAGGCCATATCCTTATAATAATGGCAACGGCTATGGTAATTCTTATGGGAATTCTTACAACAATAATAGGAACACACCTCCTGGACTTGAAGCTATGCTTAAAGAATTTATTAGTACACAAACTGCATTGTACAAATCTGTTGAAGAAAAGCTTGGGAAAATTGATATACTTGCTTCTAAAGTCGATAGTCTTGCTGCTGATGTTGATCTTTTGAAATCGAAAGTTATGCCTCATGAAAATCTTAATAATAAAATTGTTACTACAGCAAATGCCATCCAAGTTAGAATTAATGAGAATATAAGATTGATGGCCGAATTGCGTGCTAGGTGGGAAAGAGAAGAAAATGAAAAAGAAGAAAATATAGCTAAAGTTTGGACTATTACCACCACTAGCAATGCTAATGCTACACAAGTTGCTGCACCTCCTACTATTACTAATAAAAGAATTGGTGTTAGCAACGTTTCCACTTCTAATGCAAAGCGCGAAAAACTGCCTGAAACTGCTAAAACTGCTGAAGCCGCTCGTGATAAAACTGCTAATTTTTTTCCAACATTGGGGATGATGATCCCATTGCTTTAGATTATAATGGTTTAGATTTTGATGATTGCCACATCTCTGAAGTTATAAAGTTCTTACAAAAACTTGCTAAAAGTCCTAATGCTAGTGCTATAAATTTGGCTTTCACGAAACATATTACAAATGCTCTCATAAAAGCTAAAGAAGAGAAATTAGAACGCGAAGCTTCTATTCCTAGAAAGCTAGAGGATGGTTGGGAGCCCATCATTAAGATTAAGGTCAATGACTCTGATTGTAATGCTTTATGTGATCTTGGTGCAAGTATTTCTGTTATGCCTAAGAAAATTTATAATATGCTTGACTTGCCACCATTGAAAAATTGTTATTTGGATGTTAATCTTGCTGATCATTCTACAAAGAAACCTTTGGGGAAAATTGATAATGTTCGCATTACCGTTAACAATAATCTTGTCCCCGTTGATTTTGTTGTCTTGGATATTGAATGCAATGCATCTTGTCCCATTATATTGGGAAGACCTTTTCTTCGAACTGTTGGAGCTATCATTGATATGAAGGAAGGTAATATTAAATATCAATTTCCTCTCAAGAAAGGTATGGAACACTTCCCTAGAAAGAGAATGAAGTTACCTTTTGATTCTATCATTAGAACAAATTATGATGTTGACACTTCGTCTCTTGATAATACTTGATACACACTTTCTGCGCCTAGCTGAAAGGCGTTAAAGAAAAGCGCTTATGGGAGACAACCCATGTTTTTTTACTACAGTAATTTTGTTTTATATTTGTGTCTTGGAAGTTGTTTACTACTGTAGCAACCTCTCCTTATCTTAGTTTTGTGTTTTGTTGTGCCAAGTAAAGTCGTTGATAGTAAGGTTCATACTAGATTTGGATTACTGCGCAGAAACAGATTTCTTTGCTGTCACGAATCTGGGCAAAATTCTCTGTAGGTACCTCAGAAAATTATGCCAATTTACGTGAGTGATCCTCAGATATGTACGCAACTTTCATTCAATTTGAGCATTTTCATTTGAGCAAGTCTGGTGCCTCAATAAAATTCGTCATTACGAACTGTTATGTTTTGACAGATTCTGCCTTTTATTTCGCATTGCCTGTTTTGTTATGTTCGATGGATATTTCGATTCCATTGACTTTCAGTAGCTTTGTGAAATGTCCAGAAGTGTTAAGAATGATTATGTCACCTCTGAACATGTATATTTTGATTGTGCACTAACGCTCTAATGAGTTGTTTTGAGTTTGGTGTGGAGGAAGTTTTCAAGGATCAAGAGAGGGAGATGATACAACATGATCAAGGAGAGTGAAAGCTCTAAGCTTGGGGATGCCCCGGTGGTTCGCCCCTGCATATATCAAGAAGACTCAAGCGTCTAAGCTTGGGGATGCCCAAGGCATCCCCTTCTTCATCGACAACATTATCAGGTTCCTCCCCTGAAACTATATTTTTATTCCATCACATCTTATGTGCTTTGCATGGAGCGTCGGTTTGTTTTTGTTTTTGTTTTGTTTGAATAAAATGGATCCTAGCATTCATTGTGTGGGAGAGAGACACGCTCCGCTGTTGCATATGGACAAGTATGTCCTTAGGCTTTACTCATAATATTCATGGCGAAGTTTCTTCTTCGTTAAATTGTTATATGGTTGGAATTGGAAAATGATACATGTAGTAATTGCTAAAATGTCTTGGGTAATGTGATACTTGGCAATTGTTGTGCTCATGTTTAAGCTCTTGCATCATGTACCTTGTACCTATTAATGAAGAAATACATAGAGCATGCTAAAATTTGGTTTGCATAATTGGTCTCTCTAAGGTCTAGATAATTTCTAGTATTGAGTTTGAACAACAAGGAAGACGGTGTAGAGTCTTATAATGTTTACAATATGTCTTTTATGTGAGTTTTGCTGCACCGGTTCATCCTTGTGTTTGTTTCAAATAAGCCTTGCTAGCCTAAACCTTGTATCGAGAGGGAATACTTCTCATGCATCCAAATACTTGAGCCAACCACTATGCCATTTGTGTCCACCATACCTACCTACTACATGGTATTTCTCCGCCATTCCAAAGTAAATTGCTTGAGTGCTACCTTTAAAATTTCTATCCTCTACCTTTACAATATATAGCTCATGGGACAAATAGCTTAAAAACTATTGTGGTATTGAATATGTACTTATGCACTTTATCTCTTATTAAGTTGCTTGTTGTGCGATAACCATGTTCCTAGGGACGCCATCAACTACTCTTTGTTGAATATCATGTGAGTTGCTATGCATGTCCGTCTTGTCTGAAGTAAGGGAGATTTACCACCTTTAATGGTTAGAGCATGCATGTTGTTAGAGAAGAACATTGGGCCGCTAACTAAAGCCATGATCCATGGTGGAAGTTTCAGTTTTGGACAAATATCCTCAATCTCATATGAGAAAATTAATTGTTGCTACATGCTTATGCATAAAAGAGGAGTCCATTATCTGGTTGTCTATGTTGTCCCGGTATGGATGTGTAAGTTGAGAATAATCAATAGCGAGAAATCCAATGCGAGCTTTCTCCTTAGACCTTTGTACAGGCGGCATAGAGGTACCCCTTTGTGACACTTGGTTAAAACATATGCATTGCGATGATAATCCAGGTAATCCGAGCTAATTAGGACAAGGTGCGGGCACTATTAGTATACTATGCATGAGGCTTGCAACTTGTAAGATATAATTTACATAACACATATGCTTTATTACTACCGTTGACAAAATTGTTTCTTGTTTTCAAAATCAAAGCTCTAGCACAAATATAGCAATCAATGCTTCCCTCTACGAAGGGCCATTCTTCTACTTTTATGTTGAGTCAGTTTACCTATTTCCTTCTGTCTAAGAAGCAAATACTTGTGTGAACTGTGCATTGATTCCTACATACTTGCATATTGCACTTGTTATATTACTTTACATTGACAATATCCATGAGATATACATGTTATAAGTTGAAAGCAACCGCTGAAACTTCATCTTCCTATTATGTTGTTTCAATATCTTTACTATGAATTATTGCTTTATGAGTTAACTCTTATGCAAGACTTATTGATGCTTGTCTTGAAGTACTATTCATGAAAAGTCTTTGCTATATGATTCATTTGTTTACTCATGTCATTTACATTGTTTGGATCGCTTCATTCATTACATATGCTTACAATAGTATGATCAAGTTTATGATGGCATGTCACTCCAGAAATTATCTTTGTTATCGTTTACCTGCTCGGGACGAGCAGGAACTAAGCTTGGGGATGCTGATACGTCTCCGACGTATCGATAATTTCTTATGGTCCATGCCACATTATTGATGATATCTACATGTTTTGTGCATACTTTACATCATATTTATGCATTTTCCGGCACTAACCTATTAACAAGATGTCGAAGAGCCGCTGTCTTGTTTTCTGCTGTTTTTGGTTTCAGAAATCCTAGTAAGGAAATATTCTCGGAATTGGACGAAATCAACGCCCAGGGGCATATTTTCACACGAAGCTTCCAGAAGACCGAAGAGTCAACGAAGTGGGGCCACGAGGTGGCCAGGAGGTAGGGCGGCGCGGCCCCACCCTTGGCCGCGCCAGCCTGTCTCCTGGGCCCCTCGCGACGCCCCCTGACCTACCCTTCCGCCTACAAATAGCCTTCGTCGCGAAACCCCCAGTACCGAGAGCCACGATACGGAAAACCTTCCAGAGACGCCGCCGCCAATCCCATCTCGGGGGATTCAGGAGATCACCTCCGGCACCCTGCCGGAGAGGGGAATCATCTCCCGGAGGACTCTACACCGCCATGGTCGCTTCCGGAGTGATGAGTGAGTAGTTCACCCCTGGACTATGGGTCCATAGCAGTAGCTAGATGGTTGTCTTCTCCTTATGTGCTTCATTGTCGGATCTTGTGAGCTGCCGAACATGATCAAGATCATCTATCTGTAATGCTATATGTTGTGTTTGTTGGGATCCGATGGATAGAGAATACTATGTTATGTTGATTATCAATTTATGTCTATGTGTTGTTTATGATCTTGCATGCTCTCCGTTATTAGTAGAGGCTCGGCCAAGTTTTTTCTAGTAACTCCAAGAGGGGGTATTTATGCTCGATAGTGGGTTCATGTCTCCGTGAATGTGGGGAGTGACAGAAACCTCTAAGGTTATGGATGTGCTGTTGCCACTAGGGATAAAACATTGATGCTATGTCCGAGGATGTAGTTATTGATTACATTACGCGCAATACTTAATGCAATTGTCTGTTGTTAGCAACTTAATACTGGAAGGGGTTCGGATGATAACTTCGAAGGTGGACTTTTAGGCATAGATGCATGCTGGATAGCGGTCTATGTACTTTGTCGTAATGCCCAATTAAATCTCACAATACTCATCATAATATGTATGTGCATGGTCATGCCCTCTCTATTTGTCAATTGCCCAACTGTAATTTGTTCACCCAACATGCTATTTATCTTATGGGAGAGACACCTCTAGTGAACTGTGGACCCCGGTCCAATTCTCTATACTGAAATACAATCTACTGCAAGTGTTCTACTGTTTTCTGCAAACAATCATCTTCCACACTATACATCTAATCCTTTGTTACAGCAAGCCGGTGAGATTGACAACCTCGCTGTTTCGTTGGGGCAAAGTACATGGTTTGTGTTGTGCAGGTTCCACGTTGGCGCTGGAATCCCTGGTGTTGCGCCGCACTACATCTCGCCGCCATCAACCTTCACGTGCTTCTTCACTCCTACTGGTTCGATAAACCTTGGTTTCTTACTGAGGGAAACTTGCCGATGTGCGCATCACACCTTCCTCTTGGGGTTCCCAACGGACGCGTGTCGAACGGAAAGACAATACGTCCACCACGCGCATCACTACTCTCAATTCTTCCATAGATAGACTAATGTCACTAGGAAGGAAGCTAGCAGGGTTGGACTTACGAAAATCAACAAGCCTTTTTAATTCAGCTTCTTTAATTTTATCAATAACAGAGTTAGCATTCAAGTTTTTATGCCCCAGGCTAATGCTAGCATTTTTTGCATTATCAAGTAAAATAGGATTATCAAGGGAAGCAAAAGAGTTTGAGAAACCATGGGTCTTATTACCTTTAGGTACTTTCAGGTTTTTTGCCTTCTTAAGCTCTTGAGCTTTCTCAATAACAGTCTTGCCATCCCTTGGAATTCTGGAGCTCATTCTAGTAGCTTGCACAGGACCCCATTGTTTCTTCTCCTTCCATGCCATGGAAGGCATGACAGGAGCAGGCTTGTTGGACAGCAACTCCTCATCTCTGTTTGCAAGATCTTCAACTTCATCCTCACTTTCAGCATCAAAGTGTTGAAGAAGATTCTTCCCAATGTTATCTTCAACACTCCTTAGGACTAGAGCATTGTTAACCTGGGCACATGGCTCCTTGCCAAACACCTTTTCCTGGACACTTGTCTCTAGGTTTTGCTGAGCAGCAGACTTAGAACCACTTCTTCCACCAGGAGGGATGGAAGGATTTGTTTTCATTTTACTGTTGTTCCCACCAGACTTGCCCTTGTCCAAGGTCTTGAAGTCCTCCCCAAGTTCAGTGTCATCATCAATAGCATCCCCTTCATTACCTTGTCCAGGATCTTCATCATCATCTTCATCAACATCAATGGCTTCACCTTCATTTTCCACAAGGAAGTCAATAAGGAAGAAGCATTGTTCCATTTCAAAGAGTTTGTTTGATGGGATCTTTGATTTATCCCTCACAGCCACCTTAACACTGACTTCCTTGTAGAAACTCCTGAAAATTCCATGCCAGTCAATGTTGACAAGCACACCAAGGGTAGTTGAGACATGGCAGATAGTTTTCCAAGTTAACCACTTGGCAGGAATACCAAAGATTTTGACCCAAACTTCCTCAAAAGGCTCTGCCTCACCCTCCTAGTTCACAAAGTAGATGGCCACTCCATCCTTCTTTAGATTAATGGAGGGGTACTCCACTAACTCTTTGATTCTTTTGCTAGGAGGGAACCTTACTAAGAACTTCTTGGGGGCAATCTGATACCAGAACCAATTCACTTTTCACATGTCATTGAAGCACTTTTCAAGCTCTTCAACAGAGATATCTCCTTCTTTAACCACCACTACACCTACATTGTTCATATTCAACCATTGCACTGCCTCTGGCCCTTGCACCTCAACATGAAAGAACCCCAACCCAGGATTGACACTCCCCCAGTATTGGGCAGTTGGTAGGAGGGAATACCACATAAGGCAGTTATCCATGTGGTGACCAGTTTTGCTGCATATGAAACACGTCTTGATTCTAGTGCAGAGACCAACATAGTGTCCCAATTCTCCACAATTATAGAAAGTCACATTTATGAATTTTGGATACAAGACAGGTCCAGGCCCACTAGCCATTGATAATTGCAGATTAGCTCCAACCCTGTCACCACTATTCTTTGACCCATCAGAAATAGGCCCTTTTTGATTTTTCTTCTTGTTCTTCCCAGCACCAGAGAGCTGCTGTTGCTGTGAAGGAACCAAGCTAGCACTACTGCCTTGACTGTTGGATTGAGGAAGACTAGGAGGAATCCCCCGAGGTAGCATCATCAAAGGATTGAAACCAGGGGGGAATCTGCTCGTTGCCGAAGAATTGCGGCCACCGACTCATCGGCAAGTTCCACATATTTGGTTGTAGCATCGGGAACATACCTTGCCCAGACCCCATCTGCTGCATCATTTGTTGGGGAAACTCGGACTTGACCACCGGATCAGGAGCAGCACCAAGCGAGGTTGCCGCCGAAGTAGCTGCAGCTGCTCCTGAGGGAGCACGGCCGCCACCAGGACCACGGCCGCCCCAGTGCCACCAAATCTGCCAGTACCACGGCCCCTCCCTCCATCTTGACAACCTCAACAAAAGGTTTCTTCCCTTCTTCAGCACCCCACAGATCTGAGAACTTAATCACTACAGTCTTTGGAAGGAAACCATCTCTGGTAAGAAAACAATCGGCAGGAGTGAAGGATCTAGCCTGGACCAAATCCCTCCTGATCCAGACCAGTGTCGGAGACCCAGGAGAAGCCCTAGATCCGACCCGTGGTTTGTTGACTGAAGCAAACGACGCATCCCCAGATATATCCAAAGCTGAAGACGTATTCCTGAAAGCCGCTACCCCTGAGATCTCACGGACGGCCCGATCACGACTAGGGGGTCTAATCGACGGCCACCCACAACTGCCACCAGCAAGCAACTGCGCAGTGGGGCCCGCCCCTGGCACTCCCAAAATTTCCCCATCCTCTCTAGCGAGGAGCTCCTCGTCGGGGACAGATTCCCCTTCCTGATCCTCTCCATCCGCCACCGAACATCTACAGAGCTTCGCGGACCCGAACAGCCCTCAGACCGCAAACCCTCACCGCCAACTAGCAGCGGAGAAGGGCTCAGCGGCGAGGTCCGATACGAGGTCTTCATGGCGTCCAATTTTCCAAGTCCACCAGCCCTTGCTCCACCATTAGCCTCATCGGGTCCTCGGGATCCTTTAATTTGATCATCGCCAGCGCCGCCGCCACCTGCTCCTCGAGCCTTTGCCCTGAGATTTGCGGCCGACACCCCGTCGACATCTGCTCGATCGCCCACTCTGAAGCGAGGCTGATCTGAAGGATTAGTAATTTCCACCGCAACAACGCCTGCTTCCTCTCCTCCGCCATCGCCGCTTCCTTCTCCCTCCGCACCCTCTCCTCTCCCAACCTCCTCTCCTTGACAAACGATGAGAAGCCCGCAGTGTTGGAGATATGCCCAAGAGGCAATAATAAAATGATTATTATAATATATCTTTGTGTTTATGATAATGTTTACATACCATGCTATAATTGTATTAACCGAAACATTGATACATGTGTGTTATGTGAACAACAAGGAGTCCTTAGTAAGCCTCTTGTATAACTAGCTTGTTGATTAATAGATGATCATGGTTTCGTGATCATGAACATTGGATGTTATTAATAACAAGGTTATGTCATTATATGAATGATGTAATGGACACATCCAATTAAGCGTAGCATAAGATCACGTCATTAAGTTATTTGCTATAAGCTTTCAATACATAGTTACCTAGTCCTTATGACCATGAGATCATGTAAATCACTTATACCAGAAAGGTACTTTGATTACATCAAACGCCATTGCGTAAATGGGTGGTTATAAAGGTGGGATTAAGTATCCGGAATGTATGAGTTGAGGCATATGGATCAACAGTGGGATTTGCCCATCCCGATGACAGATAGATATACTCTGGGCCCTCTCGGTGGAATGTCGTCTAATGTCTTGCAAGCATATGAATAAGTTCATAAGAGACCACATACCACGGTACGAGTAAAGAGTACTTGTCAAGAAACGAGGTTGAACAAGGTATAGAGTGATACCGATGATCAAACCTCGGACAAGTAAAATATCGCGTGACAAAGGGAATTGGTATCGTATGTGAATGGTTCATTCGATCACTAAGTCATCGTTGAATATGTGGGAGCCATTATGGATCTCCAGATCCCGCTATTGGTTATTGGTCGGAGAGAAGTCTCAACCATGTCTACATAGTTCGCGAACCGTAGGGTGACACACTTAAGGTTTGATGTCGTTTAAGTAGATATGGAATATGGAATGGAGTTCGCAGTTTTGTTCGGAGTCTCGGATGGGATCCAGGACATCACGAGGAGTTCCGGAATGGTCCGGAGAATAAGATTCATATATAGGAAGTCACTTTCCAAGTTTGAAAATGATCCGGTGAATTTATGGAAGGTGGTTTCTAGAATTATCCGGATAAATCACTATGGAAGGAGGAGTCCCGGAGGGACTCCACAAACCCTAACCAGCCAACCAAGTGGGAGGGTGGAGTCCATGGTGGACTCCACCTCCTTGGCCGGCCAAGAAAAGGGGAAAGGGGAGAGTCCCCGTCCCTCTAGGTTTCGTCCATAAGGCAGTTTTTCTGTTGGGGTCTTATTCGAAGACTTTGGGCAAACCCTTGGGGTTCCACCTATATAATGAGGAGGAGAGGGAGGGGGCAGCCCATGGCTTGGCCGCACCACCCCTGCCCCCTTGAGGCCGGCGCCCATGGCACCCCCTCTCCCCAAACCTTAGCACCCCTCCTCCACCATATCTCCCGCATATGCTTAGCAAAGCTCCGCCGGAGATCTCCACCACCACCGCCACCACGCCATCGTGCTGCCGGGATTCCGAGGAGGATCTACTACTTCCGCTGCCCGCTGGAACGGGGAGAAGGACGTCGTCATCAACACCGAACGTGTGACCGAGTACGGAGGTGCTGCCCGATCGTGGCACCGTGATCAAGATCTTCTACGCGCTTTTGCAAGTGGCAAGTGATCGTATACCGCAGCAATAAGAGCCTACTCTTATAGGCTTTGGAAATCTTCAAGGGTTAGTCTCGTTCATCCCCTCGTTGCTCCCATCTTCCAGATTGCATCTTGGCTTGGATTGCGTTCTCGCGGTAGAAAATTTTTTGTTTTCTATGCAACGTATCCCTACAGTGGTATCAGAGCCGTGTCTATGCATAGATGGTTGCACGAGTAGAACACAATGGTTTTGTGGGCGTTGATTCTCTTGTTGTCTTTAGTTTGAGTACTTTGCATCTTTGTGGCATAGTGGGATGAAGCGGCTCGGACTAACTTTACATGACCGCGTTCATGAGACTTGTTCCTCGTTCGACATGCAACTTGTATTGCATAAGAGGCTTTGCGGGTGTCTGTCTCTCCTACCATAGTGAAGATTCAATTTACTCTTCTATTGAAAACATTAGTATCACCGTTGTGGTTCATGTTCGTAGGTAGATTAGATCTCTCTCGAAAACCCTAAACCACGTAAAATATGCAAACCAAATTAGAGACGTCTAACTTGTTTTTGCAGGGGTTTGGTGATGTGATATGGCCATAATGTGATGATGAATATGTATGAGATGATCATTATTGTATTGTGGCAACCGGCAGGAGCCTTATGGTTTTCTTTAAATTTCATGTTGAGTAGTATTTCAAAGTAGCTGTAATAGTTGCTACATGAGGTGAACAACCATGAAGACGGCGCCATGAACCTTGACGCTACGCCGACGATGATGGAGATCATGCTTGTTGATGATGGAGATCATGTCCGTGCTTTGGAGATGAAGATCAAAGGCGCAAATACAAAAGGGCCATATCATATCACATATGAATTGCATGTGATGTTAATCATTTATGCATCTTATTTTGCTTAGAACGCGACGGTAGCATTATAAGATGATCCCTCACATTAATATCAAGATAATAAAGTGTTCTCCCCTCGTATGCACCGTTGTACAGTTCATCGTTTCGAAGCATCTCGTGATGATCGGATGTGATAGACTCAACGTTCACATACAACGGGTGTAAGCCATGTTGCACACGCGGAATACTTGGGTTTGCTTGACGAGCCTAGCATGTACAGACATGGCCTCGGGACAACGGAAACCGAAAGGTTGAACACGAGTCATATGGATGATATGATCAACATGTTGATGTTCACCATTGAAGCTACATCATCTCACGTGATGATCGGTTTTGGTGTAGTGGATTTGGATCGTGTACCACTTAACAACTATGAGGGATGTTGTATTAAGTGGGAGTTCATTAGTAATTAGATTAAAACATGAACTAATTATCATAAACATAGTTGGAGTAGTATTTTGAATTAATTTTGTAGTATTGGCATCCGTTTTTCTACCATGCGCTAGTCTTGTTATTGAGATAGAAATACTGTTAAAATCTGATAAGAAACTTTACGGATTGGTACCGTATTGTTAAAGAATCAAGAATTGAGATTAAGTCCTATTACAAACTTTTAGTAAACCTCACATTGTTGATTCAAAGAACTATGGTTTCAGTTAGTACCTAAAGTTATCTTGTCTCCGTGAAACATGAAAGTTCAAATATGTTTGAAAAGTAAGCAGCTGAAAATTTAGTTTACAGAAATAATCAAGGTATGAGATATATGTGATATCTAAAGACCTTATTGCAAGATGATAGAATATAAATTTGGTGAGACCATAAACTCATAAGTTTTATGGGAATGTATGAAGGTTGAAGACGCAAGGCGTCACAATCCTCCAACTATTGGGGCACTAATAATATTCGCATATCCATGAAGTTATCATCCTTAGTATGCACCGTTGCTAAGACTCGTCGTTTCGAAGCATCACGTGATGATCGGGTGTGATAGATTCTACGTGTGCATACAACGGGTGCAAGCCAGATTTGCACATGTGAATACCAAGGTTAAAACTTTACGAGCCTAGCATGTACAGACATGGTCTCGGAAAGTCGTCATGATATGATGGATAAAATTATGAATGAAATTGTTAATCATATTACAAAGTTACTAGTAGTGAAATCTGAAACACTTGTCATATGATGATCAACTTAAAGTAAGAACCTCAAGGTTATTGGTATTTGACCAACAAATCTAGAAGTTAATAATGTTAAAGTGTTTTTCCGAATAATGAGGAAAGCTAAAAGAGAAACTGCAAAAGATATTTTGGCAAAAAGAAAAGAAAAGACTAGAAAGTCTAGCTCAGGTGTATATAAATGATATACATGTTATGGTTGTATTCCTAGTTAAGTCACACTATGAAATTCTTGGGTATTAGTACTATATTGGTTGGTATGAAGTGTCATACAAAACAACGCAATACAAGAATACAATGGCCTAAGTGACTTGACAAGGAATATGATAGGAATGCACGTCTGGAACAAAATAAAGTGTTATTATGTTCATCGTTTGCATTCTATCTAGCCCTTAGAATTTATAATAAAGAACTTAATAATTGTTATTTTGCTCTGGTCAAATGAAAACAATGAGTTGTTCAAATTATGACATTACTCCATATACGATGGATAAGTTATTATAAATCTTAATGGTGAAACACACATACATAACACCGACGCTAAAATGCCATAAGGCAAATGATTTGAATTCCACTTATTTGTGGAACCGCCATTTAGGTCATGTTAGAAAGGAACGCATGAAGGAACTCCATGCAAATGGATTTTTGGAGTCATTTGATTTTTGAATCGTTTGGCGCTTGCAAAATCTTTTCTAAAAGTAATGACTAAAATACCGTTCATAGGCCAAGAGTTGAACGGACAACTAACTTAGTAAAAACATACATGATGATGTATGTGGTTCACTGGACATAGTTGTGTGCGGGAGATTCTTCTAAATCATGAAAACTTCAAACAATGAATTGAGTATATATATGTGGATATATTCAATAAGGAAGAAGTTTGAAGTTTTTTGAATAGATTCAAATAAATTTCAGCATGAAGTGGAAATCATCGTAATAGAAAAGTCAAATATCTATGATTGGATCATAGTGGAAATATTTGAATTACTAGTTTTAGCGAACATCTAAGAGAGTTATGAAATTGCTCTACAACTCACATTTCGTGGAGTATCATAGTGATGATGAATTATCCGAGAGATGTATCCAAACCTTGTTGGGTCAATGATGAGATAAAATATTAATGCCATTATATTTTTGTGGATTATGCTTTAGAGACTACCACTTTTACACTGAATAGAGCATCATCATGATCCGTTGAAATGACACCATACAAGTTATGGTATGGGTATAAACCCTAATAGTCTTTTCTTTAAATTTTGGTCTAAGAGTTTACAACCAAAATCGGATGAATGTCTTTGTTGGTTATCCCGGAGATTTAATTGGGAATTCTTCCCACGAGACAAAGACAAAAGTGTTTGTCAATGTTTCTTATTTCCGAGAAATTGTTTCTAGTGAAGTATTTGAGTGGGAGGACAATATAATTTGATAAGGTTTATAAACCTGAGCATAAAGATCAGAGTAGCGCAGCATCGGAATTGGTTTCGGAAGCAGCCACGATGATCATGGCTCCCATGACTACAAAGTGTTTTAGCCATGGAGATCGAAGTACATATTGAACCTTGTAGGTATGGTTTACTTTGTGATCAAATAAATGATTTGTGGACAAAGGATTGATTTTGAACAATGATAAACCAACTACAAACAAAGAAGTTATGATGGGCCCTGACTCCGTTAAAATGGCTATACGCCATGAAATCCAAGATAGATGAATACTTTTTTGAAAGTAAATGGATCTATGAAATTGATGGACTTGGATGAAATATCCTTGAAGAAGCTCAACTTGTCGAAAAGTTGTTTACGACAAAGTTCAAAGAGTTGACTACGATAAGATTAGATCTTCCGTAGCAATGCTTATAGTCTATGTGGATTATTCTAGTAATCACTACATATTTCTTTTATGAGATATGCTAGTAGGATGGCAAAATACACTATTTAACAGAAGTATGTATTAAAGGTGTATAGAAGATACAACCAATTGTTTTGCTAGTCCGTAGAATACTAGATAGGTATACGAACTTCAATTGGATGAAGTGAGTATCACGGAGTTGGAATCTTCACCAGATGAAATAGTCAAAGAGTTTTTGATTTCATCAGAAACGATTAAGAGGCTTGCATTTGCAAAAAATTAAGTGGGAGTGCTGAGACATATTTATAATACTTTATGTAGATGACATATAGTTGGTTATAAATGATGTAATTATATACTTGATTAAAAAGGTTTCATTGAGAAATTAACTTCAATGAAAATATATGGACTAAAACAAAATTAGTGTCAAGATCTATGAAGATAGATTGAAACACATAATAAGTTTAAGTCAAAGTACATAGAATGGATATTGAAGTAGTTCAATATAGAAATATTAAGAAAATGTTCTTGTCATGTGAAGTTTTTACAACACTTGAGTGTATCTGACACTCAATGAGTAAAAACACATGAGTGATTATAGATCACAAATAATATGTACACAATCAGATGTCACGTACTCTTTAAAATGTTATGAGCATGTACCAGAATGATTCATGTGATGATCATTGAAAAACAATAAGAATATTCTTGAGTACTTAAGAAGAACCAAGGATATATATATATATAGTTTTGTATGGAGAAATGACAAACAAATCGCTGTAAGGTGTTGCACCGATATTTGTTTTTGTCACATATGAAAATAAAATTTCAATCTCAAATTAGACTAAGTGTTGTTTTAAAAGGTAGCACAATGAGCTAGAAGTTGTCTATGCTAGATTTAGAAGAGTTCTAAATATTATGACGGATTCTACAAAAGACGGCAGAGTATGTCATTGTTTTGATAATGACAAAGGATGTTAAAGTCAAGAGGTTCTTTGAGAACTTGGTGTAGTTCCGACTGTTGTGGTATCGTCACGGCATATGCCATAGGGTGGCTAATCGAAGGTGGTTCCTGAGAGATCTCACGGCGGTATCTGGATGCGGGTATGGGGACGAGCGACACGGCGACGTACCCAGGTTCGAGGCCCTCCGATGGAGGTAACACCTCTACTCCTGCTAGAGTGTATATGATGATCACACAATACGAGGTTGCTCCTTGAGCTGTGTCCGGCTGCGCCTGGGAGGCTAAGGAAGATTGGAGTCTCTCTCACAGGGCAGCGCTAGGGGTGGAAGTGAAGTGAGAATGATCGATCCCCTGCACGAGAGGGGGTAGTGCGGCTTATATAGGCACCGGCACTTTACATATAAGACCCTATAGTCTACTGGCCGGCTTGGCCGGCTCCGGCTTCCGCTCCTTCCCCGAGGCAGGTGACGTCGGGAGCCGTTGAGGCCTCGTGGCCCGTCCCATCCGGCTGCCAAGGTCAGCGGTATGGAGAGGAGGTGTCCCTGTCGCCATCAGCCACTGTAGCCAGTACGGATCGACGTAGACCATGATGGCCTATCCGGCGCGTGGCACTATTGCTCCACAATGCCCCGCGCTTTACGGAGGATGAAGTCAGCGTGGACTTTGGGAACCCGGATCACCAACCCGGTTCCTTCTAGTGCAAGACTCGCCAGCCTCGAGTCGGTCTGAGGTACAAACCCCCAGTCGGATATGGCTTGTAGAAGCCGGCCTAGCCACAGCATTGGCAGCCGTAGCCAGGCCGACTAGGACCTAGAGCCAGCCGGCTTCCGGACCAGCCGGCCACGGCGCCAGCCGGCTGCTCCTCAGCCGGTCTTTGCCGCGAGCCGGCCAGTGGCCAGCCGGCTGCTCCGCGTCCATTGCCCTACCCGGGGTCCTCCCCCCGACATTAGCCCCCGAAGCTGGCAAGGTCCTGCGTTTAGAAGGACCTGGGCAGGTTTTCCTGGCTTCTTGAACATACTTGACGGCGCTTGGAGGGGCCGACTGAGAATTTCCATTCAGCCGGCTGCGCCCTCATCCGGCTCGTGCCGGCCGGCTGCTCCTAGCCGGCCACTATTTACACTTATGCAGCCTTTGCTTTCTCGCAAGTTTTGATGATGTCTCCGCCTTGCTGGATGAATTTTGGACCGAGTTGAACTTAGTGTCCGGCTCCGGCTTGCGGCGCGCCGGAGTCTCCGCCGCCTCGGGTCCTGCACCCGACTTGACCGGTCTGACGTCTGGGCTCTGCCGCCGGTTCGTCTGGTCACATCAATGTCCCCTCCGGATCTGGTGCGGTCGTGGGCGACGTGGTGTGGCAGTTTCCAGTAACGGCAGCGGTCGTGGGGGGAGTTAGTGCGCAGAAGATCCGGGCGACGTGGCCACGATCGCCACTTGGAGTCTAACCGTCCGCCGCGGGCGGCTATAAATGCCGCGGGGGAGGGTACCGAGGCGGCCACTGCCTCACTTCGTCTTCCTCACGCTTCCGCTCCTCTCGCTCTCTTCTTCGCGCTCGAGTCTCTTGCTGCTCCGGCGAACGTTTCCCACTGGCGAACTCCGGCGAGCGCATCTCCGCCGATCCGCCGCCGCTACTTCGACGAGCCGGCACCACGGGGCCCCGCGTTTCAACGGAGCGTCCTCCGCCGCCGCCATCGCCGCCGCCGTCGCAAGGTTCCTCTTCGCCTTTCCGCCTTTCGTGGTCTTCTTCCTCCTCCTCTTCGTCGATGGCCTCCGCCAGCGGATCGTGGAGGGGATCGTACATTAGGGACGACGACATCGAGCGGCTGGTGCGCCTTCGCCGGATCCCGTCGTCGGTGGTCACGAGGGCACCCGGCGCGAAGACGGAGCCCGAGCCGAGGGCCGGCGAGCGCGTCGTCTTCGGCGCGCACCTCGATCGCGGGTTGGGCCTGCCGGCGTCCAACTTCTTCCGCCAGTTCCTCGACAACTTCGGCTTGCAGCCGCACCACCTGCCGGCCAACGCCTGCATCCTCCTCAGCTGCTATGTGGCCTTCATGGAGGCTTACGCCGGCTTGTGGCCGGACATAGACTTCTGGAGCCGGCTCTTCTACCTCAAGGCGCAGACCACCGACGGCCGCCTGCGGGCCTGTGGCGCCGCCTCGATCTACACCCGGCCGGGTATGCCCTTCCCCAAAATTCCAACCGTTGACTCGGTGAAGAATTGGCAGATGTCATTCTTCTACGTGCGCAACGAGGGCCAGCTCGTCGACCGGATCAACCTGCCGTAGTTCAATCCGGCTCCTCCAGTCGGCCGGATCAACTGGAGCTACAACGCTCGCACGGCGGACCCGGACACTGAGGTGAACCAGCTCTGGGACTTTCTGGGGGCGGCCGTCGGGAACGGGCTGACCGCCGAGGACCTCCTCTGCACCATCGCCGAGCGCCGGGTTCTGCCGCTCCAAATGCGCACCCACAAGATCGGGCACATGTCCGGCCGGTTCGACCCGAACCGGACGTCCAAGGCACTGCTCTCCAAGGCCCAGGTGGCCCGCCGGGTGAACAACATCACCAAGGCGAACGTGCCGGACGAGTGGAACTACGGGCTGGCGCCCCACGACAGGGACCACCAACCCGAGCTGGTAAGCCTTATGCTCTTGCCGACTTCCGGCTTGCGGCTGCGAGGCCGACTTCCCTTTCTTTCTGCCGACTTCCGGCTTGCTGTTTGCTCATGTCTTTCTGTTTTTCTAGCTCTTCGACCGCCAGAACGTCGAGGACGGTGACCTGGCGACGAGGAGGTGGACGCCGGATCACGCTGATCCGGCTGACCAAGCCAGCGACCAGGCCGGGGACGACGACCTGCTGCAGGCGCCTGACCTAGTTGGCCAGGGGGAGCACAATCCGCCCCCTTCACCGGAGCAGCAGGAGGACGAGGAGCCGGCGACGTCCGCCACGGGGCCAATCCCCGCCGTGCCCCTGCGCGCGAGGCCGCCAAGCACCACGGTGACTTCGGCGCCTAAGGGGAAGAAGCGGGTCGGCGACCCCCGCTCCACTGCCGCCTTGGAGGCAAAGGCGAAGAAGCTCCGCCGGCAGCAGCCGAAGAAGGTTCCGGAGCAGGCCGGGTGAGTTCTCTTTCTCTCTTGTTTGATTCCTTTTCTTTCCTTACTCTTTATGCTTATCTTTTCCTTATTTGTCCTGCTAGGGCCCCCATCAAGTTTGCTCAGGGCGGCGGCTCCCGGCAAACCCCGCGCGTCGTGTCGCCACCTCCGCGACAAAGGAGGGAGCCGACGCCACAGCCTCCATCGCGCGCATCTACGCCGCCGCCGCCTGCAGGTACTCCGCCTCCCGCAGGGGCGCCTTCTTTCGTCGTGCCGCTGGCTTCAGCGCCTGGCTGTGGCACGCGGGCCGAGCCGACGCGCCAGCCGACGCTGGACGACATGTTCCCGCGTCGGACTCGTCTTCTGGACCCAGCCGCTGGGGCCGGCCGGGGCATGCCGCCTTCGACCGGAGCCGGAGCCAGCAGGGCTGCGCCACCTGCGACCGGAGCCGGAGCCGGGCCGAGCGTGGTGGTGTTGGTGGAGAGCCCGGAGGGGGCATCTCAGGCGCCGGAGACGGCTGCGCCGACTGGGCCAACCGCTTCGCCCGGAGCGCCGCCCCCGCCGGAGCCGACGACGGAGGAGCCGGCCAGGCAGGAGCCAGCAAGGGATGAGCCGGCGCGTATGGAGGGCGCCGACTCGCGCGCGCTGGTGAGGACGGGAGCCCCATCGGCGCCGCAGCAGGGCCTGCACGTGGCCAAGGGCGCTCGGCTTCTGCACGTGCCGTTCGCCTCCGACTCCAGCCTTGGCTCGGCTGGCACTATGGAGCAGGCGTGGCTCCGCGCCGACTCCTACGAGGTGACCAGCCGGGAGGGGAACCCAGGCCAAGCGTCGGTGGAGATGTTCTTCTCCAGCTTGCAGGCCAACCTCAAGGCCAGGGCTGCCGAGGACGCGGCCAACGTCGCCAAGGTGGAGGAAGCCAGCAAGGTAAGCGCTTCATCCGTTTTTCAATTTGGTTATCATCCTGGTAGCCCTCCGAGGCATGGGCCGGCTGCTCGGAGCCGGTCCGGGTTTCGTTTAGTTGACTGATTTTCTTTCTCCTTAGGCTGTGGCGGATCGGCGCACCAACTTATACAACCGCGCCGTGACCCACTACCACAAGGCTAAGCTGGACCGGGCCGACTTGGCTCGCGAGCTGGAGGCCGTCAAGGGTAAGATCTTTTTCTTTCTGGCCCGATGTCTTTTTTCTTTTTAGTCTTGGTTGGCTGACGTTTCTTTCCGGCTGCCTTGCAGCTGAAGCCGCCAAGGTCCCGCGGCTGGAGGCGGATCTCCGGGCTACTCGCGCCCAGTGCGCCGAGAGCGAGGAGGCGGGCCGATCTGCAGCCGCCAAGCTCAAGGTGGCTGAGCTGGAGCTAACGCGGCTGCGCCGGCTTGAGGAGAACCACCTCAAGGAGCTTGCCCTCCTCAAGACGACCGAGAAGGAGAAGGTGGAGGATCTGAGCCGGCGGTTGACCGAGGTGGAGAAGCAGCGGCTTGCGCTTCAGGAGGAGGTCACCACCAAGATCACGGAGCTGTCGGCCACTGCCAAGCGCTGGGTGGACGAGATTGGCGCGCTCGACCGCGGCTTGTCGGGTGAGTGCATTTTTCTGTTCCTTTCCCTTTGCCGGCTTTCGGCTGTCGGCTGCCGGCTTAGGTTGGCAGCCGGCGGCAGAAACTCTGATTTTTTCGCTATCTCCATCTTCGGGCTGGGGGCAGTCGGTTCTTGCCGGCTGCCGCCAGGCTTTTCCTTTTGTCCTTCGGAATTTCCCTCTTCGGACTGGGGGCAGTCGGCTCTTGCCGGCTGCCGCCTGGCCTACTTTAGGACTTCGAAAATTTGCATTTTTCAGCTTATTTCGGCTTTGACGATTTCTGACGTGCTTCTTCTTGCAGCGGCCTTCCCGGAAACGCAGGATGCGGCATTGGCAGCCGTTGGCGTTGCGCGCGAGACTAGGAGGCGGGCGACTGGCGAGGGCAGCTCGGAGTACTTCACCATGGAGGACTATATGGCGTCCATGGCTGCCCGTGTCGAGCCCATCACCAAGCTTGGCTGGGAGCTCCGGAAGGCGGCTGAGGAGCTGGTCCCGATGCTGTGGCCCGCGGAGGAGGTGCCGCAAGACATCTCCAACCTCATCTCCCTGATGGAGCGGGCGCCGGATCGCTTCCTCGACTGGAAGGAATCTGCCACGCGCGCTGGTGCCGACATGGCGCTGTCCTTTGTCCTCTCCTAGTACAACGAGGTGGACCTGGGGCAGCTTGAGTACCGGCGAGCCGGCGTGGAGGACAAGCTCCCGGCCGAACACAAGACCGCCCGGCTTGCCCGAGCCAGCGCCATCGCCGACTTCGTCGACAAGGGCCTCTTCGTCGCGGACCCGAACCCTCAGTATGATGATGCGTACGAGACGGAGGATGAGGAGGCGGAAGACGCGCCTGAAGATGACCCGGCAGCCGGCTCCGCTGACGCTCCTCCGGCTGGTCCTTCTCCAGCCGCTGCTTAGTTTACCTATCTCTTTTGTTGCTTCTGCCAAGATAATTTGTTAAATCCCCGGGATGCCGGGTGCACATGTATGAATATTATCGTCCTTTCATTATGTCACACTTTTAATGTGTTTGTTAATCATTTATGTGCCGAGTTGCTTTCTTTCGACTTGTTCGCTTTTTCCCATCCGCCCCACTCTTTGGCTGTGCTCTTGCCGGTCGTACGTCCGACTTGCGATCCGTCGCCGGATCAAGAGCGGGCCGCTGGGTGAGGCCGACAGTATTTCAGTCGAACGAGCTGAATTCGGCAGTCCGGCACTTTTATGAAAAGTTGCAAGTCAACTCGCTTTTACTCTTTCCCTTAGTCGTCTTTCGCGTGCCGGTTCCCTAGGCCTTACTCCCGCCAGCCGGACAGCCGGGTTGCGGTCTGTAGCTGGATCGGAAGCCGGCTGTCGGAAACCGGATCACGTTACTGAGCCGGCCGCGTGAGAGGGTTCAAGCCAATTGGCGAAACAAAGTAGAGTACGCGAAAAACTTGTCGGAAACGGCGCTCTTGGCACACGCTTTTTCATAGCTTACAAAAGGGATACAAGGGATACATACATTCCTGATCTCAAGTGTAAAATGGGCGGAGCAAGTTGACATTCCAGGGACGTTTAGTCTCCTCGTCAGCCTTGTCCGGCTTGTTTTCTCTAGCCTCCTGGGCATCTATGAGATACTAGGAATCATTGCCTACTGCCTTGCTCACGATGAAGGGACCCTCCCATGGGGATGACGAGTTTATGCTGTCCGGCTGTCCGCCGGATCAGCCGGAGCACTAGGTCTCCTTCTCGGAATGCTAAGGGCTGGACCTTCCGGCTGTGATAGCGTCGGAGGCTCCGTCGGTAGATAGTAGATCCGGACGCAGCCGACAGCCGGGCCTCTTCGACCAGGTCAACTCCATCTTCGCGAGCTTCTTTGGCTTCGGCTTCTGTGTAGAGCTTGATCCTTGGCGCGTCGTGCTCGATATCAGTCGGCAGGACGGCTTCGGCCCCGTATACGAGGAAAAATGGTGTGAAGCCGACTGAGCGGTTTGTCGTCGTGCGCAGGCTCCACAAAGACATTGGGCAACTCTTCAATCCAGCAGCCGGCTGCTCGCTCGAGCGGCTCCACCAGCCGGGGCCGGATGCCGGCTAGGACCAAGCCGTTAGCCTTCTCCACTTGTCCGTTGGACTCCGGGTGCGCCACAGAGGCTAGGGCCATCCGGATCCCCATTTCCCCGCAGTAGCGAGAGAAGATGCCTTGGGAGAAGTTGCTGCCGTTGTCGGTGATGATGCTGTGAGGGTAGCCGAACCTCACGATGATTTCCTTGAGGAATGTGACGGCTGTGGAGCCGTCCAGCTTCTTGATTGGCTTGGCTTCGATCCACTTGGTGAATTTGTCAATCATCACCAAGAGATGTGTCATGCCGCCTCGCGCTGTTTTGAACGGACCCACCATATCCAAGCCCCATACGGAAAACGGCCATGTGATGGGGATGGTTTTCAAGGCGGAAGCCGGCTGGTGTCTCTTCTTTGCGAAGCGCTGACAGCCGTTGCACTTCTTCACCAACTCTTCTGCGTCTTTGAGCGCAGTCGGCCGCAAAAACCGTGCCGGAAAGCTTTGGCCACTATGGCTCTGGATGAGGCGTGATGTCCGCACTCTCCTTGATGGATTTCCCATAGGAGTTCAATCCCTTCAGCCGGCTCGACGCACCGCTGGAACACCCCACTTACGCTGCGTTTGTACAGCTGGTGGTTGATGATGGTATAGGCCTTGGCCCTTCTCTCAATCTGCCTGGCCTCGGACTCTATCATCGGGCAGCACACCATCGGTGAGGTAGGAGAGGAATTCTTGTGCCCATGAAGGTACGCATCTTATCTCGAATACGCTGACCAACGTGGCCTCCCGCGTGGGAGCTTCCGGATTCGACCGCATGGTCGCCGGGTTCGGCTTGCTAGCCGGCGGGTTCGGCTTGCTAGCCCCCGAGTTTGGCGATGAAGCCCCGGGTTGGACTGAGAAGTCCCCGTGTTCGGCATGGTAGCCGGCGGGTTTGGCTTTGAAGCCCCCGACTTGGGCGATGAAGCCCCCGGGTTCGGCTGAGCAGCCCCCGGGTCAGCCGGCACGAATATTGAATCCGAGTCCGGTGACGGTATGATGGACGGCTTCTTGAGAACCGCCAAGGCGATGCCCGGCGGAATGGCTTGCCGGGTTGAGCCAATCTTGGACAAGGCGTCAGCCGCTTCGTTGTTCGCTCGTGGCACATGGTGGAATTCGCAGCCGTCGAAGAAGCCGGATAGCTGCTGGACATGGAAGCGGTATGAGGCCATGTTGGCGTCCTTCGTGTCCCAGTCGCCAGATGCCTGTTGTAT
Organism: Lolium rigidum; assembly: GCF_022539505.1. Lineage (NCBI taxonomy): Eukaryota > Viridiplantae > Streptophyta > Magnoliopsida > Poales > Poaceae > Lolium > Lolium rigidum. Next base: position 289,048,201 of record NC_061509.1, on the reverse strand, counting down.
GACCAAGTCGGAGTCGCCGAAGCAGAGTATGCGACGCACGCCAATCTCCTTGGCCAGCTTCAGCCCATGAATGAGCACTTCATACTCCGCCACATTGTTTGATGCGGCGAAGTGGATCTGTAGGACGTAGTCCAGCCGGTCTCCCTTGGGAGAGGTGAGGACGATGCTGGCTCCCAAGCCGTTGCGCATCTTCGAGCCGTCAAAGTGCATCTTCCAATGTGTGGAATCCGGCACAGGCGGCAGATACTGCATCTCAGCCCAGTCGACGAAGAAGTCCGCGAGGATCTGCGACTTGATGGCTGTGCGTGGCTCGTAGAGGATGGTGTGGGCGGCTAGCTCCAGAGCCCACTTGGCAACCCGGCCGTTGGCGTCTTTGCTGCCAATGATTTCCGGCAAGGGCGCTGTGGTAACCACCTTGATGGGGTGCTCTTGGAAGTAGTGCTTGAGCTTCTTGGCCGCCATGTAGACGCCGTAGGTGACCTTCTGGTAGTGGGGGTAGTTTTGCTTCGACTGGGAGAGCACTTCGCTAAGGTAATAGACTGGGCGCTGAACCAGCTGCTCCCTGCCGGCTTCTTTGCGTTCCACCACCAGGACAACGCTAACCACTCGATTGGTGGCTGCGATGTACAACAGCATCGGCTCCATTGAAGCCGGCGTTGCAAGGATTGGCGCGGTTGAGAGCATGCGCTTCAAGTCACGGAAAGCTTCATCCACCTGCGGTGACCAGACGAACTTGTCCGCCTTCTTCATTAATTGATATAGGGGCAGTGCCTTCTCCCCCAGCCGGCTGACGAAGCGGCTCAAGGAAGCCAGGCAGCCAGCGAACTTCTGGACGTCCTTGAGGCACTGCGGCAGTTCCATCTTCTCCAGGGCACTGATCTTCTCCGGGTTGGCTTCGATCCCTCGCTGAGAGATGAGGTAGACAAGGAGCTGGCCAGACGGCACGCCGAATGTGCACTTGGCCGGGTTGAGCTTCATCTGAAATCTTCTCAGATTGGTGAAGGTTTCTCTCAGGTCATCAAGGAGGGTAGTCGTCTCCTTGGTCTTTACAACGACATCATCCACATATGCGTGAACGTTTCTGCCGATTTGATCCTGCAAGCATTTTTGCATGCACCTTTGATAGGTGGCGCCTGCATTTTTCAAGCCGAACGGCATAGTCGTGTAGCAATAAGCCCCGTACGGGGTAATGAACGAGGTCTTTATTTGATCATCCGGATTCAAAGGAATCTGGTGGTAGCCTGAATAGGCATCTAGAAAAGACAACAGTTCACAGCCGGCGATCGAGTCTATGACTTGATCTATGCGCGGCAGGGGGAAGGGATCCTTCGGGCACGCCTTGTTCAGGCTGGTGTAGTCGATACACATGCGCCAGGAGCCGTTCTTCTTCAAAACCAGGACCGGGTTCGCCAACCAGTCCGGGTGCAGCACTTCCATGATGAAGCCGGCTGCCAGCAGTCGGGCGATTTCTTCACCGATGGCCTTCCTTCTTTCTTCGGCGAAGCGCCTGAGAGGCTGCTTCACCGGCTTGGCTTCAGGCCGGACGTGGAGGTGGTGCTCAGCCAACTCCCTCGGCACACCCGGCATGTCTCTTGGAGTCCATGCGAAGATGTCCCGATTCTCACGGAGGAAGCTGGTGAGCTCGCTTTCCTATTTCCTCGCTCAAGCCGGCACCGATGGTGACGTACTTGTCCGGCTGCGCCGGGTCCAGCAGGATCTTCTTGGTGTTGTCGGCCGGCTGGAAGTGAGTCGTCCCAGCCGGGTTGCTCGCAGCCGGCATGTCCGTCCGCGCGGCCTTGGCGAGGGCGACGGCGTCGTGGATGAGCTGCTTCTCGGTGGCGATGACCGGCGTCCGGGCCATCTTGGAGCTCGCGTGGCGCAGTCCATGGAGCGACGATAGTCGCCGGCTATGGTGATGACCCCCTTGGGGCCAGTGCAGCTTCCATCTTTAGGTACCCATAGTGGGGCACCGCCATGAACTTGGTCGTGGGCCGGCCTGCCCGAGGAGCGCGTGGTAGGGACTCACGAGGTCCACCACCTCGAACTCGATCTTCTCGGTGCGGAAGTGATCCGGCTTCCCGAACATCACCTCCGGCCGTGATCCGGCCAATCGGCTGGCAGCAGTGGCCCGGCACGATGCCATGGAAGACGGTGGGGGTGGGACGCAGCTCGGCTTCCTGGATGCCTAGCTTGCGGGCGGTGTCGCGGTAAATGATGTTGATGCTGCTGCCGCCGTCGATGAGGACGCGCGAAAAACGCACGCTGCGCCGGGTTGTGCCGATGGTGGGGTCGAGGACCATGGCATAGCTACCCGGCTTCGGCAGGACAGCCGGTGTGTCGCGGCGATCAAAAGTGATGGCCTGCTCTGACCAGTTTAGGTACCGGGGGACCGGCGGTATGACCGCGTTGACCTCGAGGGAACGGCTCTGCTGGCTCGTCTTGTCCTCGGGCTCGGAGGTGAAGATGATGTAGGTAGCATCTTCGGCCAGATATCGGCCATGGTGCACTTGGTTAGCCTCGTGGTGCTCGAGGTTGGCGTTCTCCGCGCCGGCTGCGCCACCCGGCCCGCCGGCTGGAGGGGGCGGGGGTGGAGGTGGGAGAGGTTCACCGCTTGTCAGCCGCTTCATGAAGTGGCAGTCGCGGGTGGTGTGGTTGGAGGGGTTCTTGCCGCTGTGGTACTTGCACGGCGAGTCAAGCATTTGCTCGAAGGTGTACTTCGGCTTCCATTGCCGGTCTTGCTTCTGGCGGCGGCTGCCGCCTGCCGCGTTGTCTGCCACGGCGGCCACGTGGGCGGAGCCGTACCGGCGGTCCGGCTGGTCGCTGTGACGCTTGCCGCGGTAGTTATCCCGCCGGCTGCCATGAGAGGCGCCGTCTGCCGGCTTGTGCTCAGCCGACTTGTGGTGGTCCCGCCTGGAGGGAGCCGGCGCTGGGTCAGCCGTCGCCTTGCCGGCTTCTTCAGCCAGCGCGTACTTGTCGGCAATGGCCATGAGGGCGGCCATGGACTTGGGCTCGCTGCGGCGCAGCTTGTGCCACAGCATGGTGTTGGGCCGGCAGCCGCCCATGAAGAAGCTGATGGCCTGGATCTCGTGCACGCCCTCGCAGGAGTTGCGCATCTCGCACCAGCCGCATCGGGTACGCGCGATCCGTCTCGTCCGGGCCCTGCTTGCACATCTCGAGCTGTTGGGGGCGACCCGGCCGGCGATAGGTGCCGGTGAAGTTGCTGATGAAGGCCTCCTCGAAATCAAGCCAGCCGTTGATGCCGCCGGGCCGGCAAGTTGTTGAGCCAGGTGCGGGCGGAGCCGACCAGCATCAGGGGGGAGTAGCGCACCGCCCAGCGCTTGTTGCCTCTGGAGATGCCGACTGCGGTGGAGTAGTCCTGCAGCCAGCCCTCCGGCTTGGCGGTGCCGTCGTACTTGGGCGTGTCGCGGGGGAGCTGGAAGCCGTCGAGCATGGGCTCGTTGGCGATGCGGGGCCCAAAGCACTTGGGGCAAGCCGGCGCCTCCTCTTCCGCAATGCGGGATTCGACCAGCCGATCGAGGCGGTCTCTGGCGTCGACGGGCTCGATGCGGGGGCCCAGCCGGGAACGTGCCGGCTGCCTAGTGCCGGTTCGCTCTGGAGCCGGCCTGTGTTGGCGCCTTGGCGCCGCCAGCTCGGAGTCATGCTCCTCGTTCCGGTTTGGTGGCGGGCGGCTGCGGTCGTTGTGGCCGCCGTCCAGCCGGCTTGTCCGGCTTGAACCTGCGCGGGTGTCGCGGGAGTCTCTGTGCCGGCTTGGTGCGGGCGAGGCGGACTCGGCCGTGTCTCTGTGGGGGTCCTTGCTGGTGCCTGCAGCAGCACGGACGGGAGGGGCTTTCAAAGCACCATACCTGGGGTCCTTGGTCTGCTCAGCTGCAGCCCGGCACAGTCAGCCTACGCGCTGCGTCTGGCGGCGCAGCTCATCTCCTTCGAGGAGGGCTAGCTCCTTCGAAGCCGCTTCGGCTGCGAGGATGTTCTTGTCGGGGGTGTTGTAGACGGGCAGCTCCGCGGACGGAGCCGGCACTTCCACGCCGTCGCGGTCGATCTCAGCGCCTAAGAGGCCTCCGCGCTTGCGGATCATGCCGGCTCGGCTGGGGTTGTTGCCGCCTGGCGTGAAGCCGTGGGCGTGCTCGAATTCACTCGGGTGATGGCCGGCCGGGCGCTTGGCTACAGCCAGCTCTTCGGCCTGCTGGAGGAGGAGCTGGCGATGTGCTTCCAGATCCGCCTCGACGGTGGCGGCGTCGCCGCCTGTGGTGAGCGGGGAGCTCAGCTTCGTCCGGACTTCGTCCAGCCGGGATGGAGGTGGAGGCGCCTTTGGGCCCGAGCCGGAGGCGTTGGGGTCGACGTTGCGCTCCAGGTTGGGGCCGCGGGTGCGCGGGTTCTTGGTGGGGAGCTCCTCGCCAGCCATCATGACTTGCACAACGGCGGGGCCGGCGGGAGCGCTGCTGCCGGCTCGCGGAGGAGGGCTAGCGCAGCGCAGCACCTGCCGCGGGTAGCGCGGCGGTGCGACGGTGGCGACGTAGACGTCGTGGCCGCCGAAGGAGATGATGCCGCCGCCGGCCGGGAAGGGTCGGTCGGCGAAGCAGCCGGCGTTGTCGCCGACGCAGTCGAGGGAGCCGAATCTCCAGATCAAGCCTGAAGCGACTCGCTCGCCGGTGGTGATGGTGAGGCCCGTCCGGATGAAGACACCGGCCGAGGATGCTGAAGGCCCCATGGTGGGCGCCAAATGTCGTCGTATCGTCACGGCATATGCCATAGGGTGGCTAATCGAAGGTGGTTCCTGAGAGATCTCACGGCGGTATCCGGATGCGGGTATGGGGACGAGCGACACGGCGACGTACCCAGGTTCGAGGCCCTCCGATGGAGGTAACACCTCTACTCCTGCTAGAGTGTATATGATGATCACACAATACGAGGTTGCTCCTTGAGCTGTGTCCGGCTGCGCCTGGGAGGCTAAGGAAGACTGGAGTCTCTCTCACAGGGCAGCGCTAGGGGTGGAAGTGAAGTGAGAATGATCGATCCCCTGCACGAGAGGGGGTAGTGCGGCATATATAGGCACCGACACTTTACATATAAGACCCTATAGTCTACTGGCCAGCTTGGCCGGCTCCGGCTTCCGCTCCTTCCCGAGGCAGTGACGTCAGGAGCCGTTGAGGCCTCGTGGCCCGTCCCATCCGGCTGCCAAGGTCAGCGGTATGGAGAGGAGGTGTCCCTGTCGCCATCAGCCACTGTAGCCAGTACGGATCGACGTAGACCATGATGGCCTGTCCGGCGCGTGGCACTATTGCTCCACAGTGCCCCGCGCTTTACGGAGGATGAAGTCAGCGTGGACTTTGGGAACCCGGATCACCAACCCGGTTCCTTCTAGTGCAAGACTCGCCAGCCTCGAGTCGGTCTGAGGTACAAACCCCCAGTCGGATATGGCTTGTAGAAGCCGGCCCAGCCACAGCATTGGCAGCCGTAGCCAGGCCGACTAGGACCTAGAGCCAGCCGGCTTCCGGACCAGCTGGCCATGGCGCCAGCCGGCTGCTCCTCAGCCGGCCTTTGCCGCGAGCCGGCCAGTGGCCAGCCCGGCTGCTCCGCGTCCATTGCCCTACCCGGGGTCCTCCCCCCGACACCGACAGAGTCAGAACTTTGAAGCTATATTGTGTGTGACAATATTAGTGACATATTTTAGACCGCGGAATTAAGGTTCCACCAGAAGACCAAACATATTTAATGCCGACTCATTTAGAAATGAGTGATGCGTTGAGACGCAAATGAATTACAAAATACATACGTTTCTGAGCGTGTCGATCCGTTGATTAAAAACTCTCTCGTGAGCAAAACATGATAAAACACCGGAAGGCCAAGGTGTTATATCTTTACGAATGTAAACTAGATTATTGACTCTAGTGCAAGTGGGAGATCTGTTGGAGATATGCCCAAGAGGCAATAATAAAATGGTTATTATAATATATCTTTGTGTTTATGATAATGTTTACATACCATGCTATAATTGTATTAACCAAAACATTGATACATGTGTGTTATGTGAACAACAAGGAGTCCCTAGTAAGCCTCTTGTATAACTAGCTTGTTGATTAATAGATGATCATGGTTTCGTGATCATGAACATTGGATGTTATTAATAACAAGGTTATGTCATTATATGAATGATGTAATGGACACACCCAATTAAGCGTAGCATAAGATCACGTCATTAAGTTATTTGCTATAAGCTTTCAATACATAGTTACCTAGTCCTTATGACCATGAGATCATGTAAATCACTTATACCGGAAAGGTACTTTGATTACATCAAACGCCACTCGCGTAAATGGGTGGTTATAAAGGTGGGATTAAGTATCCGGAAAGTATGAGTTGAGGCATATGGATCAACAGTGGGATTTGTCCATCCCGATGACGGATAGATATACTCTGGGCCCTCTCGGTGGAATGTCGTCTAATGTCTTGCAAGCATATGAATAAGTTCATAAGAGACCACATACCACATGCCGCGGTAGTTATCCCGCCGGCTGCCATGAGAGGCGCCGTCTGCCGGCTTGTGCTCAGCCGACTTGTGGTGGTCCCGCCTGGAGGGAGCCGGCGCTGGGTCAGCCGTCGCCTTGCCGGCTTCTTCAGCCAGCGCGTACTTGTCGGCAATGGCCATGAGGGCGGCCATGGACTTGGGCTCGCTGCGGCGCAGCTTGTGCCACAGCATGGTGTTGGGCCGGCAGCCGCCCATGAAGAAGCTGATGGCCTGGATCTCGTGCACGCCCTCGCAGGAGTTGCGCATCTCGCACCAGCGCATCAGGTACGCGCGATCCGTCTCGTCCGGGCCCTGCTTGCACATCTCGAGCTGTTGGGGGCGACCCGGCCGGCGATAGGTGCCGGTGAAGTTGCTGATGAAGGCCTCCTCGAAATCAAGCCAGCCGTTGATGCTGCCGGCCGGCAAGTTGTTGAGCCAGTGCGGGCGGAGCCGACCAGCATCGAGGGGAGTAGCGCACCGCCCGGCGCTTGTTGCCTCCGGAGATGCCGACCGCGGTGGAGTAGTCCCGCAGCCAGTCCTCCGGCTTGGCGGTGCCGTCGTACTTGGGCGTGTCGCGGGGGAGCTGGAAGCCGTCGAGCATGGGCTCGTTGGCGATGCGGGGCCCAAAGCACTTGGGGCAAGCCGGCGCCTCCTCTTCCGCAATGCGGGATTCGACCAGCCGATCGAGGCGGTCTCTGGCGTCGACGGGCTCGATGCGGGGGCCCAGCCGGGAACGTGCCGGCTGCCTAGTGCCGGTTCGCTCTGGAGCCGGCCTGTGTTGGCGCCTTGGCGCCGCCAGCTCGGAGTCATGCTCCTCGTTCCGGTTTGGTGGCGGGCGGCTGCGGTCGTTGTGGCCGCCGTCCGGCCCGGCTTGTCCGGCTTGAACCTGCGCGGGTGTCGCGGGAGTCTCTGTGCCGGCTTGGTGCGGGCGAGGCGGACTCGGCCGTGTCTCTGTGGGGGTCCTTGCTGGTGCCTGTAGCAGCACGGACGGGAGGGGCTTTCAAAGCACCATACCTGGGGTCCTTGGTCTGCTCAGCTGCAGCCCGGCACAGGTCAGCTACGCGCTGCGTCTGGCGGCGCAGCTCATCTCCTTCGAGGAGGGCTAGCTCCTTCGAAGCCGCTTCGGCTGCGAGGATGTTCTTGTCGGGGGTGTTGTAGACGGGCAGCTCCGCGGACGGAGCCGGCACTTCCACGCCGTCGCGGTCGATCTCAGCGCCTAAGAGGCCTCCGCGCTTGCGGATCATGCCGGCTCGGCTGGGGTTGTTGCCGCCTGGCGTGAAGCCGTGGGCGTGCTCGAATTCACTCTGGGTGATGGCCAGCTGGCGCTTGGCTGCAGCCAGCTCTTCGGCCTGCTGGAGGAGGAGCTGGCGATGTGCTTCCAGATCCGCCTCGACGGTGGCGGCGTCGCCGCCTGTGGTGAGCGGGGAGCTCAGCTTCGTCCGGACTTCGTCCAGCCGGGATGGAGGTGGAGGCGCCTTTGGGCCCGAGCCGGAGGCGTTGGGGTCGACGTTGCGCTCCAGGTTGGGGCCGCGGGTGCGCGGGTTCTTGGTGGGGAGCTCCTCGCCAGCCATCATGACTTGCACAACGGCGGGGCTGGCGGGAGCGCTGCTGCCGGCTCGCGGAGGAGGGCTTGCGCAGCGCAGCACCTGCCGCGGGTAGCGCGGCGGTGCGACGGTGGCGACGTAGACGTCGTGGCCGCCGAAGGAGATGATGCTGCCGCCGGCTGGGAAGGGTCGGTCGGCGAAGCAGCCAGCGTTGTCGGCCGACGCAGCCGAGGGAGCCGAATCTCCAGGATCAAGCCTCGAAGCGACTCGCTCGCCGGTGGTGATGGTGAGGCCCGTCCGGATGAAGACACCGGCCGAGGATGCTCGAAGGCCCCATGGTGGGCGCCAAATGTCGTCGTATCGTCACGGCATATGCCATAGGGTGGCTAATCGAAGGTGGTTCCCGAGAGATCTCACGGCGGTATCCGGATGCGGGTATGGGGACGAGCGACACGGCGACGTACCCAGGTTCGAGGCCCTCCGATGGAGGTAACACCTCTACTCCTGCTAGAGTGTATATGATGATCACACAATACGAGGTTGCTCCTTGAGCTGTGTCCGGCTGCGCCTGGGAGGCTAAGGAAGACTGGAGTCTCTCTCACAGAGCAGCGCTAGGGGTGGAAGTGAAGTGAGAATGATCGATCCCCTGCACGAGAGGGGGTAGTGCGGCATATATAGGCACCGACACTTTACATATAAGACCCTATAGTCTACTGGCCAGCTTGGCCGGCTCCGGCTTCCGCTCCTTCCCGAGGCAGTGACGTCAGGAGCCGTTGAGGCCTCATGGCCTGTCCCATCCGACTGCCGAGGTCAGCGGTATGGAGAGGAGGTGTCCCTGTCGCCATCAGCCACTGTAGTCAGTACGGATCGACGTAGACCATGATGGCCTGTCCGGCGTGGGGCACTATTGCTCCACAGTGCCCCGCGCTTTACGGAAGATGAAGTCAGCGTGGACTTTGGGAACCCGGATCACCAACCCGGTTCCTTCTAGTGCAAGACTCGCCAGCCTCGAGTCGGTCTGAGGTACAAACCCCCAGTCGGATATGGCTTGTAGAAGCCGGCCCAGCCACAGCATTGGCAGCCGTAGCCAGGCCGACTAGGACCTAGAGCCAGCCGGCTTCCGGACCAGCTGGCCATGGCGCCAGCCGGCTGCTCCTCAGCCGGCCTTTGCCGCGAGCCGGCCAGTGGCCAGCCGGCTGCTCCGCGTCCATTGCCCTACCCGGGGTCCTCCCCCCGACACCGACAGAGTCAGAACTTTGAAGCTATATTGTGTGTGACAATATTAGTGACATATTTTAGACCGCGGAATTAAGGTTCCACCAGAAGACCAAACATATTTAATGCCGACTCATTTAGAAATGAGTGATGCGTTGAGACGCAAATGAATTACAAAATACATACGTTTCTGAGCGTGTCAGATCCGTTGATTAAAAACTCTCTCGTGAGCAAAACATGATAAAACACCGGAAGGCCAAGGTGTTATATCTTTACGAATGTAAACTAGATTATTGACTCTAGTGCAAGTGGGAGACTGTTGGAGATATGCCCAAGAGGCAATAATAAAATGGTTATTATAATATATCTTTGTGTTTATGATAATGTTTACATACCATGCTATAATTGTATTAACCAAAACATTGATACATGTGTGTTATGTGAACAACAAGGAGTCCCTAGTAAGCCTCTTGTATAACTAGCTTGTTGATTAATAGATGATCATGGTTTCGTGATCATGAACATTGGATGTTATTAATAACAAGGTTATGTCATTATATGAATGATGTAATGGACACACCCAATTAAGCGTAGCATAAGATCACGTCATTAAGTTATTTGCTATAAGCTTTCAATACATAGTTACCTAGTCCTTATGACCATGAGATCATGTAAATCACTTATACCGGAAAGGTACTTTGATTACATCAAACGCCACTGCGTAAATGGGTGGTTATAAAGGTGGGATTAAGTATCCGGAAAGTATGAGTTGAGGCATATGGATCAACAGTGGGATTTGTCCATCCCGATGACGGATAGATATACTCTGGGCCCTCTCGGTGGAATGTCGTCTAATGTCTTGCAAGCATATGAATAAGTTCATAAGAGACCACATACCCTAAGTCATCGTTGAATATGTGGGAGCCATTATGGATCTCCAGATCCCTCTATTGGTTATTGGTTGGAGAGAAGTCTCAACCATGTCTACATAGTTCGCGAACCGTAGGGTGACACACTTAAGGTTTGATGTCGTTTAAGTAGATATGGAATATGGAATGGAGTTCGAAGTTTTGTTCGGAGTCTCGGATGGGATCCAGGACATCACGAGGAGTTCCGGAATGGTCCGGAGAATAAGATTCATATATAGGAAGTCACTTTCCAAGTTTGGAAATGATCCGGTGAATTTATGGAAGGTGGTTTCTAGAATTATCCTTAATAAATCACTATGGAAGGAGGAGTCCCGGAGGGACTCCACAAACCCTAACCAACCAGCCAAGTGGGAGGGTGGAGTCCATGGTGGACTCCACCTCCTTGGTCGGCCAAGAAAAGGGGAAAGGGGAGAGTCCCTGTCCCTCTAGGTTTCGTCCATAAGGCAGTTTTTCTGTTGGGGTCTTATTCGAAGACTTTGGGCAAACCCTTGGGGTTCCACCTATATAATGAGGAGGAGTGGGAGGGGGCAGCCCATGGCTTGGCTGCACCACCCCTGCCCCCTTGAGGCCGGCGCCCATGGCACCCCCTCTCCCCAAACCCTAGCACCCCTCCTCCACCATATCTCCCGCATATGCTTAGCGAAGCTCCGCCGGAGATCTCCACCACCACCGCCACCACGCCATCGTGCTGTCGGGATTCCGAGGAGGATCTACTACTTCCACTGCCCGCTGGAACGGGGAGAAGGACGTCGTCATCAACACCGAACGTGTGACCGAGTACGGAGGTGCTGCCCGATCGTGGCACCGTGATCAAGATCTTCTACGCGCTTTTGCAAGTGGCAAGTGATCGTATACCGCAGCAATAAGAGCCTACTCTTATAGGCTTTGGAAATCTTCAAGGGTTAGTCTCGTTCATCCCCTCATTGCTCCCATCTTCTAGATTGCATCTTGGCTTGGATTGCGTTCTCGCGGTAGGAAATTTTTTGTTTTCTATGCAACGTATCCCTACACGCAGTCCACTTGGGGGAGGACATGCTCTTACGCGCGCACCGGCGAATACCAGTGACAGCGAGCTGTTGGGGTGGGGAGGGAAACGGTGGCGGCAGCGCGAGATCGCCAGATTCACCGGAGCGTGGGTGAGCATGGGGTGGGGAGGGAAGCTTCGATCTGTTATTTAAAGATGCTATCCAAACATAATCAAGTTACTATGCCTTTCAAAAATTTCTATTACCAAAAGTTGCTACACATTGTCCTTTTAACCAAACGGTGATTTAAGCCCAAGCTTTCTACTTATAAGGCGGATCAACTCTCTCATGCTGGTAGACTAGAATTAATCAAATCTATCTTCTCCTCTATCCCTGTGTATTGCATGTCTAATATTCTGTTCATGAAAATGTTTATTGCAAAGCTTACTGCTATTATTAGGAACTTCTGGAGGACAGGTGTAAGAGAAGAATCTACCTCCAGAAGCTTGTGTCTAAGGGCTTGGAAAGACATTTGCACTTCGAAAAAGGAAGGAGGATTAGGTATCAGGAATTTTCCAAGCTATGAATCAAGGACTCATAGTAATGGCAGCCTGGAGACTTGCGGATCAGCCAGACAACTTTCTTCACCTTGTTTTAAAATCAAAATACTTCCCTGATTCCTCCATTTGGCGCCAAAATTCCAATGTTCCAAAATCGGCCTTTTGGACCTCCATTCTTAGGATTCTACCGATTCTAAAAGCCCACTCTTTTTACCAAATCACTATGGGCCAAATCTCTGTATGGAGCACACCTTGGTGTGATAAATGGGCCCATATTTATGATTCCCTCATTATTCAACCTACCAACTACACTTACCTAGCCAAGTTAGAGATTTATGGATCCCTGGACATAAATGTTGAAATGTGCAACTTATTGACAATCTGTTTCAGGAACATATGGCGGAAGCGATAAAAAATACTCTGATAATCAGGTCGCAAGGTAAATATTGTCTCTCTGTTGGAAACTCACACCTACAGAAAAATGCAATTCCAAAAGTGCTTACAAAGCTTGCTTTGAAAATTTGCATCAGCAAGGTGAACCGAGGCCAATACAGGCTAGTCTCACTACAAAACAACTTCTGCAAACTATTTCGAAAAGCAATAATATCATTCCCATGGTAAATTTTTTTGGCTAGAGAATCTTAAGAAAAGCGATTCCGTCTGGATCTAGAGCCGGTAAATATAGCAAGCATATTAGTAAACTGTGTTGCAGATGCAATCTAGAAGAAACTGATCATCACCTTATTTTTTTATGTGCTTTTGCTAGAGCAGCCTGGTTTATGCATCCCTGGTATTTAAAAATTGATCAAATTGCTTTACTGGATGATTCCATATCTCAAATTATGCAAAATCTTCTTAATATGAATCATCCTAATGGTTCCATTGAAAACATTTTGACTTTTCTTTGGTGTATTTGGAAATCTAGAAATGATTGTATTTTTAATAAGAAGGATTCCAATCCTTCCCAGTTTCACCATATGGCTAATGCTTTGCAACAAAATCTCGAGCTCTCGGATGCTATTCAAGTTCCTACAGGGAAGTCACAAACAAGGCCAGATTTGCAACAAGGAGATACAAGGCAGGGAGACGCCGTGCTTTTTTCTGGACTGGTAAGGACTCCTGTTCTGGAGCTCGCTGTCTAATTGCTTGGGACAAAGTGTTGTTGTTGTCTAAACAGGAGGGCGGTTTCGGCATCAAGGACCTCCACCGGCAGAACAAGTGTTTGCTGCTGAATTTTATTCATAGGTTGCATAGTGCTGACTCCCTCCCCTGGAAGGATTGGTTCTTTTCTCACACAGGTCGGGACCTTGGTGACTCATCCCCCACTCCCTCGCTCCTTGAGAGGATCGTTGCAGAGTGCCTCCCTCTCTACCGTGCCATCACCAGGTGCACGGTGGTGTACGGGAGATCGACGTCTTTCTAGTTCGACAAGTGGCTGACTGGGGGGACGCTTGCGGCGCGTTTTCCTACCCTGCTCAGCCACTGTACCCGGCACCACGCCACGGTGGCCTCTGTGACGTCTGGGGGGCTCGACCTCCAGCCTCGCCTCTCGACTGTTACGGCGAGCGAGCTCACTCAGGTTCTGCGCATCATCGATGACACCTCCCTCATGGTGGGGGCGGACGGACGCATCATCGACTATCCTTCAGGCCCCGCCTTCAGCTCGCGCGAGGCTTACAAGATGCTCTCCCGAGCCGCCCTATTGACGCCTCGGCATGCACGACATGGGCCCTCCGGCTTCCTGCGAAGCTGAAGATCTTTACGTACCTGTCGGATATTGACAGGCTCAGCACCTGTTCTACAAAAATTGTGCTCCCTCAGCGATGTGTGCTGCTTGCCCGGAAACTGAAACCGGGCGGCACTTGTTCTTCGACTCTCCTCCGGCGATGGCCCTTTGGAGTCGCCTGGGTGTCTCCATCCCGATGGGGCAGTCCTCTATCTGGAATCTGCCGACTCCCATCCAGATCCCCGCTAGTGCGTGGCACTCTGCTATTGCCGCACTCTTTTGGTCCATTTAGAAGGCACATAATGACCGTGTTTTCAATGGTTGTGACTCGGCGCTGACTCTGGTGGTCCGGAGGGCTTGTGATGACCTCGCTCTATGGCGCTGCTATTTTAGAGTGGAGGAGCACGCCCCCTGCCGGCGTGCAGTTGACGTGCTTGCAACGGTGCCAGAAGTAGCTCCTTGTGACGGTAAAGCACACGTCCGTTGGTAACCCCAAGAGGAAGGTGTGATGCGTACAGCAGCAAGTTTTACCTCAGTAAGAAACCAAGGTTTATCGAACCAGTAGGAGATGAAGGCCACGTGAAGGTTGTTGGTGACGGAGTGTAGTGCAGCGCAACACCAGGGATTTCGGCGCCAACGTGGAACCTGCACAACACAATCAAAATACTTTGCCCCAACTTAACAGTGAGGTTGTCAATCTCACCGGCTTGCTGTAAACAAAGGATTAAACGTATGGTGTGGAGAATGATGTTTGCTTGCAAAGAACAACAGAGAACAATGATTGTAGTAGGTTGTATTTCAGATGTAAAAGAATGGACCGGGGTCCACAGTTCACTAGTGGTGTCTCTCCAATAAGATAAATAACATGTTGGGTGAACAAATTACAGTTGGGCAATTGACAAATAGAGAGGGCATAACAATGCACATACATATCATGATGACTACTATGAGATTTACTTAGGGCATTACGACAAAGAAAAAATAGACCGCCATCCAGTATGCATCTATGCCTAAAAAGTCCACCTTCGGGTTAGCATCCGCACCCCTTCCAGTATTAAGTTGCAAACAACAGACAATTGCATTAAGTACTGTGTGTAATGTAAACAATACAAATATCCTTAGACAAAGCATTGATGTTTTATCCCTAGTGGCAACAGCACATCCACAACCTTAGGGGTTGTTTGTCACTCCCCGCATTCAATGGAGACATGAACCCACTATCGAGCATAAATACTCCCTCTTGGAGTTACAAGTATCAACTTGGCCAGAGCCACTACTAGCAACGGAGAGCATGCAAGATCATAAACAACACATATATGATATATCGATAATCAACTTGACATAGTATTCCATATTCATCGGATCCCAACAAAAACAACATGTAGCATTACAAATAGATGATCTTGATCATGATATACAGCTCACAAGATCTAAACATGATATCACAATAGGAGAAGACAACCATCTATCTACTGCTATGGACCCATAGTCCAAGGATGAACTACTCACACATCAGTCCGGAGGCGGGCATGGTGATGTAGAGCCCTCCGGTGATGATTCCCCTCTCCGGTAGGGTGCCGGAGGAGACCTTCAGAATCCCCCGAGATGGGATTGACGGTGGCGGCGTCTCAGTAACTTTTCTCGTATCGTGGCCCTCGGTACTAGGGTTTTCGCGACAGAGGGAATATATAGGCGAAGGGGCAGAGTCGGGGGACGCCCGAGGGGCCCACCCCATATGGCGGCGCGGCCAGGGATGGGGCCGCGCCTCCCTATGGTGTGGCCGCCTCGTGGCCCCTCTTCGTCTCCTCTTCGGTGTTTTGGAAGACTCCGTGGAAAATAAGACCGTGGGCTTTTGTTTCGTCCAATTCTGAGAATATTTCCTGTGTAGGATTTCTGAAACCAAAAACAGCACAAAACAGGAACTGGCGCTTCGGCATCTTGTTAATAGGTTAGTGCCGGAAAATGCATAAAAATGATATAAAATGTATATAAAACATGTGAGTATTGTCATAAAACTAGCATGGAACATAAGAAATTATAGATACGTTTGAGACGTATCAAGCATCGCCAAGCTTAGTTCCTACTCGCCCTCGAGTAGGTAAACGATAAAAAGGATAATTTCTGAAGTGACATGCTACCATCATAATTTTGATCAATACTATTGTAAAGCATATGAGATGAATGAAGTGATTCAAAGCAATGGTCTATAGTTTGTTAACAAATAGATAATGACTAAACAACTGAATCATATAGCAAAGACTTTTCATGAATAGTACTTTCAAGACACGCATCAACAAGTCTTGCATAAGAGTTAACTCATAAAGCAATAGACTCTCAATAGAAGGTTTTGAAGCAACTCAAAGGAAGATTTAAGTTTCAGCATTTGCTTTCAAATTTCAACATGTATATCTCATGGATAATTGTCAACACAAAGTAATATGATGAGTGCAAATAAGCAAGTTTGTAAGAATCAATGCACACAGTTGACACAAGTGTTTGCTTCTAAGATAGAAAGAAGTAGGTAAACTGACTCAACATAAAGTAAAAGAAAGGCCCTTCGCAGAGGGAAGCAGGGATTACTCATGTGCTAGAGCTTTTTATTTTGAAAATATGGAAACAATTTTGTCAACGAGTAGTAATAATTCATATGTGTTATGCATAAAACCTCCTATAAGTTGCAAGCATCATGCATCGAATACTAATAGTGCCCGCTCCTTGTCCTAATTAGCTCGGATTTCCATGGATTATCATTGCATTACATATGTTTCAACCAAGGGTCACAAAGGGGTACCTCTATGCCACCTGTACAAAGGTCCAAGGAGATAGATCGCATTTGATCTCTCAATTTTGATAGATCTCAACTTGAGGACATCCATACCGGGACAACATAAAAAACATATAATGGACTCCTCTTTTATGCTTTAAGCATTCAACAACAGATAATATTCTCATAAGAGATTTGAGGATTAATGTCCAAGCTGAAACTTCCACCATGATACATGACTTTGGTTGGCGGCCCAATGTTCTTCTCTAACAATATGCATACTCAAACTATTTAATCATGGCAAATCTTCCTTACTTCAGACAAGACGAACATGCATAGCAACTCACATGGTATTCAACAAAGGTGTGATAGGTTGATGGCGTCCCCAGAAACATGGTTACCGCTCAACAAGCAACTTATAAGAACTAAGATACATAAGCGACATATTCATTACTACAATAGTTTTAGGCTACTTTCTCATGTTGCAAAGACAAGGAATGAATTTTTTAAAGGTAGCACGCAAGCAATTTACTTTGGAACGGCAGAAAAATACCACATAGTAGGTAGTTATGGTGGACACAAATGGCATAGGTTTTGACTCAAGGTTTTGGATGCATGAGAAGCATTCGCTCTCAGTACAAGGCTTTGGCTAGCAAGGTTGTTTGAAGCAAACACAAGTATGAACCGGTACAGAAAAACTTACATAAGAACATATTGCAAGCATTATAAGACTCTACACTGTCTTCCTTGTTGCTCAAACACTTTTACCAGAAAATATCTAGACTCTAGAGAGACCAATCATGCAAACCAAATTTCAACAAGCTCTACGGTAGTTCTCCACTAATAGGTTTAAACCACATGATGCAAGACCTTAACCATGATCTACTTGAGAGCTCAAAACAATTGCCAAGTATCAAATTATTCAAGACAATATACCAATTACCACATGAAGCATTTTCTGTTTCCAACCAAATAGCAATAAATGCAGCAGCTTTCAACTTTTGCCATGAACATTAAAAGTAAAACGAAGAACACCAGTGTTCATATGACAGCGGAGCGTGTCTTTCTCCCACACAAGGATTGCTAGGATCCGAATTTATTCAAACATAAACAAAAATAAAAGAACACAGACGCTCCAAGTAAAGCACATAAGTCTTTCTCAACACTTGAAAGATTTTTCTCTATGGCCTCCAACTTTTTCATGACATCCTCAGGAGAGATTTCAATTTTAGCTTCATTAACAGGTGGTATTCCAACTAGACTCTCAATAATTCAACTAGCTTCTAAAGCAGGAGTGCCTAGGAAATTACCCCTGTAAGAGTATTAAGAACATACCTATTCCAGCTAGAGATACCAACATAAAAATTCCTAATGAGGATAACCGTGGAGTGTTTCTTAGTGCACCTACGATGAGCATCACTTATTCTATACCAAGCATCTTTAAAACTTTCTCCCCCTTGTTTCTTAAACGAACGAACTTCAACTTCAGGATTACTCATTTTAGCAATAATAAAAATAAATAAAGCAAAACCGAATTAAGTAAAGTAAAACAAGCAACTAATTTTTTTGTGTTTTTGATATAAAAAAAGCAAACAAGACAGAAAATAAAATAAAGCAAGACAATAAACAAAGTAAATAGATTGGGTGTGAGAGACTTCCCTTGCAGCGTGTCTTGATCTCCCCGGCAACGGCGCCAGAAAAATAGCTGCTGGCGTGCAGTTGACGTGCTTGCAACGGTGCCAGAAGTAGCTCCTTGTGACGGTAAAGCACACGTCAGTTGGGAACCCCAAGAGGAAGGTGTGATGCGTACAGCAGCAAGTTTTCCCTCAGTAAGAAACCAAGGTTTATCGAACCAGTAGGAGATGAAGGCCACGTGAAGGTTGTTGGTGACGAAGTGTAGTGCGGCGCAACACCAGGGATTCCGGCGCCAACGTGGAACCTGCACAACACAATCAAAATACTTTGCCCCAACTTAACAGTGAGGTTGTCAATCTCACCGGCTTGCTGTAAACAAAGGATTAAACGTATGGTGTGAAGAACGATGTTTGCTTGCAAAGAACAACAGAGAACAATGATTGCAGTAGGTTGTATTTCAGATGTAAAAGAATGGATCGGCGTCCACAGTTCACTAGTGGTGTCTCTCCAATAAGATAAATAACATGTTGGGTGAACAAATTACAGTTGGGCAATTGACAAATAGAGAGGGCATAACAATGCACATACATATCATGATGACTACTATGATATTTACTTAGGGCATTACGACAAAGAAAATAGACCGCCATACAGTATGCATCTATGTCTAAAAAGTCCACCTTCGGGTTAGCATCCGCACCCCTTCCAGTATTAAGTTGCAAACAACAGACAATTGCATTAAGTAATGCGCGTAATGTAAACAATACAATTATCCTTAGACAAAGCATTGATGTTTTATCCCTAGTGGCAACAGCACATCCACAACTTTAGAGGTTGCTGTCACTCCCCCAGATTCAATGGAGACATGAACCCACTATTGAGCATAAATACTCCCTCCTGGAGTTACAAGTATCAACTTGGCTAGAGCCTCTACTAGCAACGGAGAGCATGCAAGATCATAAAAAACACATATATGATAGATCGATAATCAACTTGGCATAGTATTCCATATTCATCGGATCCTAGCAAACACAACATGTAGCATTACAAATAGATGATCTTGATCATGATAGGCAGCTCACAAGATCTAAACATGATAGCACAATAGGAGAAGACAACCATCTAGCTACTGCTATGGACCCATAGTCCAAGGATGAACTACTCACACATAAGTCCGGAGGCGGGCATGGTGATGTAGGGCCCTCCGGCGATGATTCCCCTCTCCGGCAGGGTGCCGGAGGAGACCTTCAGAATTCCCCGAGATGGGATTAACGGCGGCGGCGTCTCAGTAACTTTTCTCGTATCGTGGCTCTTGGTACTAGGGTTTTCGCGAAGGAGGGAATATATAGGCGAAGGGGCAGAGTCGGGGGACGCCCGAGGGGCCCACCCCATATGGCGGCGCGGCCAGGGGTGGGGCCACGCCCCCCTATGGTGTGGCCGCCTCGTGGCCCCTCTTCGTCTCCTCTTCAGTGTTCTGGAAGACTCCGTGTAAAATAAGACCGTGGGCTTTTGTTTCGTCCATTTCCGAGAATATTTCCTGTGTAGGATTTCTGAAACCAAAAACAGCAGAAAACAGGAACTGGCGCTTCGGCATCTTGTTAATAGGTTAGTGTCGGAAAATGCATAAAAATGATATAATGTGTATATAAAACATGTGAGTATTGTCATAAAACTAGAATAAAACATAAGAAATTATAGATATGTTTAAGACATATCACCCCCGGACAGGCTTCGCTCTTATTTTCGTACACGTGTTGGTTGATCTACTTGTATGTATTGTATCTCTTCCTCCCCTGTGTCGTTCCTCACCTCCATGTAAAGATGGATTGACTGCTAAGTCGTTTCGGGTAATACTAATAACAAGCCGTGGGGAACCTCCCCCCCCCCCCCCGGTGTCATTCCTGCAATATCGAATCAATACCGTTAGATTCAATGTGAGGTATACTTCAATATGGTTTGCATAGGCTATTGTAAATACGGAAATGTATTTTAGCTCATAGGTGCAGATGCACTCATTGCTGGAAAAAATAATTTTTTAAATGTCTAAAATTTCTGATTTTTTCCAAGGTGTGTACTTCCACATATTCTATGCCTGCACACAAAGTGCAAGAAAAAATGTTACTTTTTGTGGCCTCTGCAAAAAAGACAATTTCCAGTGCTCCAAAATAGTTTTTCACAAGACATTTATTTGCTTTTTTTACATAGGCCGCAGATAATGTTTCGCTCTACAATTCTTTTGTGAGCTAACGTAGGATGTTTTGATGCACACCGAGGATTACTTTTCGAATTTATTTAACATTTTGAAATAGTTAAAATATATTTCCATGATTAATTGTATCTACACATATGAGCCAAACCACCGAGACCACCAATAATATCATTATGAATTGTACCTATAAAGGTCGCGCGACTGCCCGGTCATTCATATCATCGTTAGGGGCACGCAAGTTTGGAACATTCGATTGGGTAACTGCACAACGTTTTTACCTCGTGTGTGTTTCATCATCGTTGGATGCGGTCATTTTGTTACTCACTTCTTGTTTGAATGAAGGGAGAATCTAACGAGAAGCACCGCATACCGTGTAAGCTTGTGCGGCCGCAGATTTTTGGTGCTCTTCCCTATAGGAGTGACTACGTACATGCATGCACTAATGTGCCCACGATGAGATCATTGTAAATTTTACTAGTAAATTTCACTACTAGTAGAATTAGAAAATTGTAAATGATTTTTCTTCCAACCCGTTTATCCAATTTATGACTCATTTGCATCGTTGCGTTGCGTTCGTCTCGATGGGAGCTTCAAAACTAGATCCGTTGTTGTTATGTTTGGATGTTTTTTTTCTTTCGCTGCATCAGTTACCAGATTAATATCGAACAACTATCACAATAAATTATACATGGCTGCCGGATAAGTTTTTGCATGTCTTTTAAACCTTGCATTAGTATGCACAACTACACTATGTGTGTGACATTTTTTCCGTCACACAAATTTCAGGTTATAATAATATGGTTGTCAGATTAGCAACAAACATACTATTATAATTGTACATGGCCATAAGATACAAATTTACTCATATATAAATATTGCAATGATATGCACAGCTAATGTACGGTGTTCGCTAATACACTAGTATACCTGATGGAGCTAGTTCACAGCATATGCATGCGTGGATTTACCTGTTATAATGTTTTATACTCCACATTGGAGGGACTACTTCTTACAGTTATTTGAGATACATGTATACGTACTTGGATGTAATTCTGAATCCTATATAATTCAATTGCAATTATCCTGAGTTCATGTAAGTGATGAACACGATACTATAACCATCATGGCATTCAGATTGGGTTGCCAATGACTGGCGAGGAGGCTCCCCAAGGGGTGCCCGAACCACTAATAAGTACTACTACCTCTATACACAAATGTAAGATGGTTGAGGTACTTTTAAAATAGACTAGATATAAATTAAAGTGAGTCAATCTAAAAAAAAAAACTAAATACAAACTAAACAAACTAAAGTGGATGAACCAGACAAAATGCTTGAACATTTTGAAGGAAGTAACTGGCATAGCTCACCTGTGGTGATTCGCACATAAACTGCCGCGTGCTTCCTATAGCATCATTAATAGTCTCTGTTGCAGATCAAAGCTATATAAACCAGAAGATACCGATGCGCTTTCTTCTCTTTTCAGCGGAGCGTGCGCCGTGCAAGGTTCACTAACAATCCACTCACGAGGGTGCTCCACGAAGCGATCCATTTCCAGTCAGGTCCACCTACTCCTCCAAGTAATTCATTGGCAGCACGGAGGATTAATAGTATATAGTACTGTACATATATATTGCATCGCTACTTAGTTTTATTTAGAATATTTCGATACAATAGGTGCACCTCTTAAAAGGAAAGGCCAGAAGTTTGAAACTCTAGCTCATTTGTGGTAATGCACTAGTAGACAGGGAACCTAATAGTACTATATACATAAATACTGCATTGCGTGTTGCTTGGCAAGATGGGGAATATTTTGATGCAGTAATGCACGGTTGCCATCGGTAGTTCAGCGAGATATATAGTCCATAAAATGTGATTTTTTTTGCTTACTAAGTCATTAACCCTCTCTTGAGAACAAGCAATTCTTGCTTAATTCATGATCTTACATTTCATGTGAAAAAAAGTTATAAACCAGTTTTAAAAAGTGCTACATAGCAGTACCAGAAACTGCTCAAATCAATTCATTGGCAGCAATCCATTGGTACCATGAGTCCATCCTGACAAATATTGTTGGAACAAAAGCTCCAGTTAATTTTATGTCTTTGTCTTTGTCTTGGTTCAACAGAATTATGTCCTTGCTAGTTTTGGGCAACCTCTTAAAAGGAAAGATCAGAAGTTTGAAACTCTAGCTCATTTGTGGTGATGCTCTAGTAGATAGGGAAGCTAATAGTGGAGTAGTAGTATATATATACACACATATAAATACTGCATTGCGTGTTGCTATGACTTGCCAAGTAACTAGAGATTCATAAAAAACATTTTGATGCCGTAATGCACCTTTGACATCGGTAGTTGAGGGAGATAGACCATGATATTTTTTTTTCTTATAAGTACTTATTTACCAACTCTCGAGAACAAGCAATTCTTTCTTCATAATCTTACAGTTAAACTTAATCTGAAAAAACGAGAACTGTGAAAAAAAGTGTTATATAAACAAATTTCGAAAAGGGTTATAAACAAGTACCAGGAACTGCTCGAAGCATTTAATTGGCAGCACTCTGTAGGTATGTTAAGTTCATGCTAATTTATATTCTTGGAGCCAAACCTCTAGTTAATTTAAGTACATATCATTGTGAAAGGTCTAAGATGTTGAGTTCTATGTTTGAAACCCCAGCATAATTTTGCAATAGATTTCAGTTTTACATTTGTCCAACAAAAGATTTATAACCATGATGAAAAAACGCTCTTCTCACGGTCGCTCCCGAGAGAGACGCGGGAGAAAACCCTAGCCACCGCGACTCAAGCCCTCCCCCCCTCCCGGGTGGCGCTGGTGATGGCGGGGCCTCTCTCTTCCCCTCGCACAGTGGTGGTGGCGCGGGTAGCAGCTGTCGGTGGGGCGTGGTGTGGCGCTCGTGTTGGGCGTGACGGCGCGGTGGCTTCGCTGGACCTCGACAAGCGTGGTGCAGCGGCGACGCTCCTCGGGCGCGGCTACTGCAGAGGACAATGCGAGCTCGGATGCTCTGGTTGCGGTGGGTGGGTGGACGCGAGCGTCTCAGCCGCGGCCGTCTTCGGCGACAAACTTGGTCGGCGGTGAGGTTGCCTGCTCGTGTGGGGAGGTGGGCTCTAGTGCGGGGTGCTGTGCAGCACGGCCATGGTTGGTCGCTCCGAGATCTCGGGCTGGGGGGCCTTGGCCGTCTCGGGCTCATCGACGTCGCCATGGGGGCTCCAGGGCGCCGATCAGTTGGAGGAGCCCTTCCCTTCATGTCAAATGTCTCCGGGCACCATTTGGTGGTTCTCCGAGTGGCGGTGCTTCCCTTTTCCACTTGCAGTTCTTTAGAGCACAGAACTGGAATGTCAGGGAGGCGGCCCTGGAAGGTGGGAGTCTTCCTGGTTGGTGGGCATGCTAGGGGCTCTGATGATGGTTGGCTTCATCAGTCGTGTGGACGGCATGGTGCCGACGAGCCGAGTGGTGTGTTGGTGGTACGGCTGTTGCGTGGGCGACAGTCGCTACACTATGTGGACTGAAGACTTCACCTGCCGGGGGAAGCCCTCACCCTCCTAGGCCACGACGGTGGCGTCCGCATACGTCGTTCGCTTCTTGAAGGCGTCATTGTGGCGGTGATCGGTCTTTCCACAGTCTCTGGGTGAAAACCCATGATCCCCGAATTGGGTGGTACCGGCGCTTCTACGTCGTGTTCTTCTTGAAGATGCCATCTTGGAGTTCTCACACCGCGGGGCTCGCCATTGTTGTGGAAGCGAAGATCCTCCTCAACCCTCTTCCGTAAAGCTTCTTTTGTGTGTTCTGTACCCGCGGTGTTTCTCGAAGTGTTTTTCCTTATTGTACCTCGCCGGTCTCTGAGCTTTGTTGGTCGATTCCTGGTGGTGTTCGGCTTCTGGTGGCGTCTTCAATGGTGGTGTTTGTCTCATTGTGGTGGTTTTTGTTGTCTCCCTTGCTAGGGTGAGCACCGGTCCGACAACGTATCCTTCTCGGCGCTTCCTCTTCCTCACCATAGACTGTAATACTCGTGACGGCTGCTTGCATTCGGCAGGTGTTTCCTAGGTTGAACCATGTCTTGTGTGTAGTTCTTCCTTGTAAGGTGGGTTCAACATCTTGTATCTGTTTTGCTGTTAAATGCGTCATTAATTTAACGTCTGACATATGTCCTTTTATCTAAAAAAAAGGTGAATGGTTTCTTCTTCATTAGAAACTTTTATGGAAAAAATTCCCTAGAAATGCAAAAAAGTTCAGAACCAAATGTTGTGTAGTTTGTGTGCCTTTATTTTGATAAAGGAAATATATTAATATCTTAAAGATGCTAATTCCACACAGCCTCTGCACCAACGCAGTGGCATAATGGAAATACTGAAGCACACAGCTAAACACAAGAATGAAGAATTACATAAAAGAAAAGTCCCGCTACATCGATCTGTTCGTCGTAGCAGCGGGCCAAACATCACCAAGACAGCACCAGATCCATCTTCTTCAAGAAAGACGCCTCTAAGATGGGAACGGTGCACACACGCTGTCATCGACATATGTTAGATCATATATTTTCACCAAGAGGAGTGCACACTCACAAAACAATGCCTTTCACAAGGCCATTGCTAGGACATACCTTGGGTCCTGCAAATTTAGACTCTAAATTTCTCCTGTGATGTCGTCCCCACTTGCCGATGCAGCTGCTCCAAGTCAAAAATCTCTAAGCCAAAACCTCATCGCCACCAAGAATAGAACCACCATTATTAGTTCACAGATCTTGGCTTCCATGTCATTCTCTGCAATTGAATTCACCATGGAACTAAAGACATGTTCCACGATCGCAATAGACTGCAGAGTTTCGCCTCACTCCCTCTGAAACAAAACGTCAGAGAAAACATGGTTGCGCGCGACCGTACCATCAGATCCGACAACCTAGCATGTCATCCATTGGAGTTCACAGTCGGTGCCTTTCGGAACTCGACACTTCAGCCAGATCAATGAACACAAGCAAGTAGATCTTCTTCATGGCGTGAGAGGGATCCTAGGACAACCTCCTTTTTTCAAGACGTGCAAGCAACGCCCGCACCACCTGCCGGCAACTTGCACTATCTGTTGCACCAACCCCTACCAGTGACCCAACGGGCTAGGCCAACAACGAGAATGGTGACAGAAGAGCAGGATCGACCCCCACCGGATCCGGCACTACCATCCAACGAAGAGGACCCGGGAGGCAGCATGGGAGACACACAAATCGAGATCTCGTGTTTCCACCACCACCTAGCCAGGCCTTGTACTTCCACCAACGGTCATGGCACCACCGGGAGAGGACCTCCCCCACTAGGGATGCTGCGAGTGGCGGATCGTGATTCTAAATGAAGGATGGACCAGCTCAATACAGACTAGTCCAATTGATCTTAGTCAGCAAAATTTTACCAGATCTAAAGGGAAAAGTGAGAGAAAAGGAGGGCCCACGACCCGGTATGGCCTCTACGTGCCGCCCCTGGATGTTGTACAATGACGCGATGGCCATCACCTCCGTAGCAGCCATGGCGGCCATCCCCGGCAACCACCACCTAGAGCACCTTCGGCGGCTGGGACTGCCGCCGCGATGAGGGCCAGTGGCAGCGGCGGCGTGAAGGGTAGCTGCGGAGGGGAGCTTTGGCCGCCGGCGGTGTCACCCCTGATGTAGCACTAGGGTGTGACACGTGGGGGGCAGGTTCTCAGGCCATCCATGTTCAACGCAGACGGTGGCAGTACAAACATGGAGTTGCTAGTCATTTTTGTTAGCGTTCAATATCAGTAGGATTCTTCTTCATGCTGTTGTCACGTACGGCGTCATTGGTTCATCGTGATATCCCGACATAAGTTTTCCCCACAAGTTGATTTGAGTGGAACAAGCATGCAACAATTATTTTGATATTTTACTAAATTCTGTTTTTACCCATAGTTTACCATTTTTACACTAATTGCGCCATTTAGATGTTTTCATCCTAATTACACTATTTAGTAAAATCCATGCCAAATTTTATCCCTTTTAACATATGATAGCAATCTGGTTGTTAGGTACACGTGGCGCCATGTTACAACTTTTTGTCGCGGGAACCTGATAGAACTAGTAAGTTACTCCAAGACCAAAGGCTTTTTCTTTTGGGTGAGACGCTCGTAGGCGCCGTCCCCTCCCGCACCTATATAACCATCGTTCAGTGTCAGTGCAGCTGCATTCGAAGCCTCGGGTTCAGACGACACATCGGAAGGTGCCGTCCCCGCTGACACCTCCGGTCCTCTGCTCCTCTGGTCCTTCCTCAGCAGCAGTCAACAAGGCCCACAGTCTCCGAGCAAGTTCTTCGCTGAGGTATCGTCGTGCTACAGAATGGCAACGTTTCTGCATGATTATCGTTGATTCATTTGCTTCAAACTCTCAACGTTTCTTCAACTGATTACGCAGATGTCAAATATCCCCAGTAGCTGGCTGGATACCGTCGGCCAATCCCGTGGCCTCCGGGTCGGCCTCACGGTTGTCGCTGCTTTCGCCGGCGTGGTGGCGGTGGTAGCCGCCATCTATTGGTGCTGCAGGGAGATCCGCCGGCGTTGGGAACTGGCCAACAGGCAGCGGCGTGTCCACCCCGTCAACGCGCAAGTCCTCGACGCGGCCGTCGCCCTCCCTGCGCCGCCCGCTTAAGCTTACACGCGCGGGATTGTGGTTTGTCCATCGCTTGAGTTTCGCATCCGGCCTCATATTTTACTTTGACGCGAATGTGTACATGATCCTGCTTCGTATCCCCAATACTGCTGACTATGATCTCTCTGAGAAAACAAAGTAGTGCTGTAATGTAATGAAAGGTACTTGCCTGTGAAAGACAGAGTGTTGGTTTCTAGATTTGGGCTTCATTATTTTCATTTTTTACTATTAGGTTGGGACCGGTGGCGTTCGTATGTAAAAAAGTTGGACTAAATCTTTGTACTACGTCAAACAAAAAGAAAACCAACCAGACGGATCGTTCGTGCGTGAAGATCCCTATTCCTCTGTTCTTCTCTGCCAGGACCTTCCCGGCCGCCGCCGGACCATGGCGTCGGCGCCAGACCACGCCGGAGACGCAAGTGCCTCCCCCACATCCATTCTCGCCTGTATTTTGAGCAGCCGCCGACGTCCCACTTCTTGCGCGATGAGGTGCCGTGCCTCCGGCGCTACACCTGGGAGTGGGAGGTGCTGATGGCCGCAATTGAGCGCCGCCGTCGCTGCCGGTCGTCGTACAAATCCGGCACAGGCGGCCGCCCGCGCGCCCCAAGATCTCCGCTGCCGGCCTCACAGCGTCTTGCTGTTGGGCATGGTTTGCTGCGTCAGAGGTCCAGAGATGAGATCCCCGTTTTCTACTCCGTGGAAGGGGGATCAACACTGTGCCGTTCGTGATCTGCGCATGTCCTCTCTGCGTGGAAATTAGCTCTTCGCCAAGTACAAACCGGTCCATGCCGATGTTAAATGTCGTGGTTGCAAAACTGAAGACAGACAATGAACTTGCTCCTGCCTAGGCTACCGCCTCGCTGCCGGCACCATCGCCGGCTTGAAGTTCAAAACCAACGGCTACTCAAAACAGTTGGCACAAGAGCTACAGAACAAACAGTGGAAGGGATCATGTGAAGAAGACTGACGCGTTGGTTTTATATGAGAAGTTATCTTGTTTGACAGTCTTACCAGACTTTGAAAGAAAAAGGACTAGTATTATATGACTGATAAAAAGGAACCCCTATCTAAGTAAGATCTGTCTTTGATTGACAAGTACTACTACAAGGCATTAGAGGATGAGAATGGTGCCGTACTAGCATAATGCATATTTGGGTTTGTTTTCGGGAGTCCATAATAATGAAGTAGCATCTGCACTACTATCTATTACTGACGAGATAGCATTGGTGTACTATGGACGAACTGTGGTGAAGTCAAACTGCTCAGGGCAAGAGCTATGAACAATATAGACTCTCGCAAAAGAAATGATCCCATTTTTGTGAATTTGTTTTTTTCTAAATTAAACTACGAGTTTTCGTGCAATCCAATTCTTTAGCAATTTGACAACATTTAATTTAGTCGGTGTCTTTCCATGCAATTCACCGAGAGATTTTCAGCATGATGATTTCATACTTTTAGATACACATGATGTATACAAAAATATTAGAAAATAAGTTGCGAGTTCTTCTTTCATTACTTTTGTGAGGGTATCAAACTTGGGTGAAAACTAAAATACTTCAAAAACAATGATACAACCAAAATTGGGGTACACTTAAATAGAAAATATTTAATTTCTTTTAGAGCCGATGCAACGCCCGGGCACTTTTGCTAGTCTATACTAAGAATGGAAAAAATAGCATCAACTCATCGAAATTCCAAACAGACCTCAAACCATCCACTCCCCTCTCTCCCATTGCCACCCCGAGGCGACTGGGGCGCCCCTCCTTGCCCCACCCAACACCCACCGCCACCCCCTCCTCCCCCGGCCACCGCTGGCGAGAGCCGCCGGGCAAAGCCCGCGCGGTGCCACCGGCGGCGGAGCCCCTATTCTCCTAGCGCTAGGCGGCTGGCGGGGCGACCCCATCCCAATTGATGCTGCGGGCGGCGGACCATGCAATCGCGGCGGCGCTTCGTCGCTCCGCTCCGCGTTGTGCTCCTGGTCGCCTACTCCCGCGCGTTAGGCAGACCCGTTGGGGCAGCCGCGACCTCACGGTAGGAGGTGGTGTCGGCGTTGGCCCAGGTCGGCGCCGCTCTCGCTCGGTCCGGCGACAGGGTGGCTGCTGGCGTCGGCGGCACCCTGCGCGGTGCTGCTCTGGCTGCCGGCCGCTGTGGGCTTTGGCCTTAGGGTTTCTGCCAGACCTAGGCTTGTGGGCCCAGATCTGGGCCTGGCAGGGCCCGGTTGGGAATCCCTTCTGCTGTGACGGGAGGTGAGGCCATCAGTTGCGAAGGTGGCCGCTGGCTGCCGGATCTGTTGCTCTGGCATTGCGGATCTTGCAACCATACACCCGTCCTTTTCGGCTTTTTCAGGATAAGCTTCCTAAGCCGGCGCGTGCTCGCAGGGGTAGGCAGCATGTTCCTTAATAGAGGTGTTCTTGCTGATGTAGTTTCTCCCTCTGATCTATTATGGTCGCACATGCTACGGTGGTTTGCGTGCTGGGGATGGTGCGGCCGTCGTGGTGCCATCAATCCGGCATCGATTGATCTCTGGTTTCGCGTCTGGCCGATTTGGCCAACTAGCTCTTGCGTCCTTCCTAGGGGTGACTCTTGTTGGGGTTAGGTCATAGTGTGGATTGGGTTGGAGGTGCGGTAGCGTGTTTTGTTCTGTTCGCTCTGCGTCCTTGCGACAGTGACTAGATTTGGACTCGGTGGGATCTAGGCGAAAGCTACGCATGGTCTTTCCATTGACGGTGACCTTGTCACCTTTCATTTGGTGTTCCCTTGTTGAAGGGCGTCCCAATGTGGTTCCCCCATTTCGAACTGATGGATTCCCTCCCTCCACCTCAACATGCTAATCTTGAGGGCCTCGCTTCGGGCAAGCTTCTTTGGTAGTCAGCGGATCACCCTTTGATCTCTTGCTGGTGTCCTAGCCCTTTCACCTCGTCAGCCTGGATGCTTATACATGGGCTTGCTTCGGTAGCTGACAGCTCACCTGGTGCCTTGGGAGGCTTTGCTAGGTCGGCTTCTGTCCATAGTTTCGGTCGGTGTGCCTATCCCAATGCCATTGGAAAATGTTGTGTTTCTGGTCTGAACCTAGACCGAGCTTGAGGGGTGGTAGTGTTTGGGGTCTGCGTGAAAGCTTTGCAGGATCTTGGTCTTTGCCGACGATGACGACGCATTCGTGCGCCATGCACCTTCTTGGAGGCATCGCCGCAAGCCCCCTCTCCTTTGGTCCTCAAGTTCTGCTAGGCTGCTGACGCGTCGTCGAGTCCCCTCGAGCTGCTATGTTGGTGCGTAGGAGATCTCTTGGCGTGGACTAGGTCGTGCTCGCACCGGTGTAATAGAAGACCAGGCCCCTTCAACCTGGCGCTTGGTTGCGTTCTTTGTGTTATCTTTTGTTGTTAGTTTTTGGGTTTGCGCTATGTGTGTGTGTTATAACTCATGGTGTAACTCCTGGCCGGTCGATGGCTTTGTTATTTCAAAGTCGGGTTCATTACGAGCCTTTCGTGTAAAAATGAAGGGAAAAAAATACATGGAATTCATTTAAGGAAGGGGGGATAAGGTTGGCTAATTGCACCATGATTGTTGGTGTGGGTGCAGATGAAAATTAAGGTATTTATAGGATAATAATTTTCACCTTCGAGCTCGAAAGTGTAACTGAAGAAGTAAATTACTCCTCATTTTACCTCTTCTTTATTTTTGTTTCTAGTTCTTATCCAACGCAGGATGACAAATGGAACTATTGAACCACATATTTACCTGCATGAAAACAGTTGAAATCAAAAGAAAAAATGAGTTCATCATTACATATACTATAATTTATATTCGGAACAAGAACCATAATAAAATCCGCAGTAGTAGAAACAACCGTTCAGAGCAAGTACAATAGAGTCCAGTCAGCTGACTATAAGACATTAAATAATATATTTTAGATGAGTTGGAGGAGAGAGAAGAGGAGAGAGAATGGAGGTGGGCTACTATGCAATAGCCAGCTCTTACACGTGCTTCTAGGCACTTTGTGAGAGTGAAAGGTGAGCCATATATTAGTAAAGTACTACATTCTTATAGCCAACTATTATACATATTAGCTATATGATGACTACAAATGATATGACATCTTGTTATAGCCAGCAGTTGGCTATACTATTGAAATTGCTCTCAGTTGCTTTCCGAAGTAATTAAATGGGAACAAAGAAGAAAGGGAAAAGGTGGAGAGATACAATGAGAGTTAAATTGTGTACTTCTCATTACTTGAATTGCTAAGTTTGTGGTTCTAACATTAAAAGCTTGATGCTGACGGGTCATCTAAATCGAGCTCGTGAACAACATTAGAAGTAGTACTTTTACAGAATTTAATGATACTTCTCATTTAATATTCCAGGCCAGGTTCTCACGTTTTTTGTCCGCAACTGCCCTCAGAATCATCCTACTTTCAACCACTGTAATCCAACTAAGGCAAATATTATCCACATATATCAGCTGATGTAAATTCAAGTCTCATCGATGGAGATTGGAAAGCAGCCTCCGAAAGTGTGTAGTGGCCTCCAGCTGCACCGCTTGCACCATCGCTACACGCGATCACATATTCAAAAAAAGTCACTTCCAGAATCAAACATACCGGATCTATCATAGAGTAAAAGCATAATACTAAGAGCATCTCCAGCCGCGTCCCCTAAAGCGTCCTCCAAACCACACCGGATTGAGCGTTTGGGGGACGTGTTTTGTTCGTGCCGTCTTTGGGGGACGTCGCTCCTCAGCCACGTCCCCCAAACGCCGCCCCCAAACATTTAAAATACTTCTTTTTAACACAGAACCATTTATCAAATATAGCATATGAATAAAAATATTTGCGAGGATTGTTTTCAAATTAAATTATAACAAACAATAAAACAAGTAAACAAATATAATAACGACGCGGATTTTCTACCTAGGTGGCTAGCTGTGCATAGGCAGACTGCCGTTGGATAAAGGGAGCATGAGCGCTCAACGTA
The DNA here is from genome assembly GCF_022539505.1 of Lolium rigidum. Lineage (NCBI taxonomy): Eukaryota > Viridiplantae > Streptophyta > Magnoliopsida > Poales > Poaceae > Lolium > Lolium rigidum. The sequence goes on along the minus strand of NC_061509.1, from coordinate 289,016,507 downwards.
GCAGATTTGGTCCTTTAAATTGTTTGTGGGTGCCAACGCTGTGAGCTTTTCCGTCAGAGTGCTTTTCCGTCAGAGTGCATGCACTGGCACATAGGGGTAGAGCAATCCCGTGGAATTTGAATGGTAGCATGGATGAGCAAAAGGATCACGAGTAAATCAGCTATCCTCGTCGCTACATGAGTTCTGCAAGAGTTTTTGGATGAGACGAGTATAGTACATGTTGTTTTGTTGCTTCTATACATGCGTTCTGCAAGATTTTTCACGATTCAGCAAAAGGAGTGCGTGTCATTTTGCTGCACGTATCTACTGATCAAGACAATGACCAGATCACGTAGTCTGAATCTATCGGGCATGAATTTTTTGAATGCAATGAATAGCTGGGTAGTAAACAATTTATCTACAAAGATGGTTTTTCTGAGTGATTAACTTGGTGTTAGTTTTTTGGGTAATTAAAGGTCCTAGTTGGCCATGTGATTGGTACTAGATCGATCTGGGGTACTGCACTCGTGCACATACCAATGGCTTTGTCCCAAGAATATCTCTAGTGTAGGAAAACTAACCGTGGTCACTTTCCACGATATGGTGCATGTGACATCAAATAATTTAGGAAAGAGCGATCAGAAACTAGTGCTGTAAATTCTGTTGGCATAAGAATGTACATACAAGAATGGTGCGGCTAGGCAAATAACTTATAGAAGTTGCGGACATGAATTGAAACAACATGCGAATTTGTGTACTAAGGTACAGCTAGCATCTATGCCGAAAACATCATGAAGAAAAATAGATCATGCCGAAACTACGACATGTAGATTCCCCGATGCTCGGCACCAAGAGGAGGCATCGCCGCCATGGACTCCGGGATGCTCCCGACCAGCCCGGCATTGGACAGGTCTAGCGTGGCCAGGCTCGCCATCTTCTCCGAGCCAGAGCACATTAACCTACCTCTGAGCGGGCTGTTGGCTGCAGGCCCTTCAGCGACGCCATGCACTGCAGGAACTCCGACAGCCCTTCGATGAGGCTCCAGAGGTCGAGCAACATGAGTCTCTCGTGCTCGGCGAGCTCCGGCGGGAGGCTTCCTTCGAGCAAGTTGTTGCTAGGCCCTTGAGTCCACCTAGCTACGGAGGCAGAGACCCGTTAGAAAGTTCTTGCTCATGTTCATGATCATCAGTTCTTGGTCATGTACATGACACAGATTTTGAATATCATCATCAGTCAACCACTCAACTTATTACACAGACATGAAAATTGAAAAGAACATGAGGCAGATGCTAGATGCAGACACGGAAGGGTCACATGGTCAGGTACAGTTTTCTTGGTAGCAGATGTTAAACAGGTTAAACTAACCGTATTATGAGGTTAACCAAATAAAGGTAGATAGTTTTAATCACTGAAAAAGGAAACAATGACAATTCTAGACGGCTGTGGTACGATTGTTCATGGTCTCCACTTCGTCCTTACTAAACCAAACGTAACGATGCGAAATAATGATGACAAAATGCTGATCCGCTACCAAAATATCAGTAAGATGAGAAGATGAGAAAAAAAAATTCTCCCAAGGATCACACTTTCTGTGCTTTACCAGCACTCAGATTGACACGCCCTACGATTATTTAACGTTCTTGATACATAACAACAGCCTATACTGAAGAAGGCAAAACTGACATGGAAATACTAGTGTCTCCATTTGTAAGACTAGAAGTGACTTTTTCTCCAGTCGCAGTTAGCCTTAGGGGATTCTTTTAGACAACCGCTAAATTGAGAGGAAAGAGTTAAGTAGAGGCGAAACACTTCAAAGGGGACTTTTTCTTGAATTGAAGCAATCAGCACAAAATTGCAAAGACGGGCGCGAACTGAAGAATGACACAGATTGAGTCATCTGGACTCTGGAGTTCTGTCAACCCCTATGATAAACAAAATAATGAAATGACCATAGATCAATTATCTAGACTTAAGATTGTGTTGTTTTAACATAACACATGATTATTCAGGTTGTATCTTACAAGATAATAAAATGCGCATAAATCAGTTATCTAGACTGAAGATTGTGTTTTTTTAACATGACACAGGTTTGTTCAGGTTGTATCGCACAAAGCAACTATGGATGACAACCAACATAAATCAAAGGGCATGCTGCTGTTACCACGAGCAATTAATTATCACCTTGATATGTCTGCTCCCTTAAAAAAAATGTCTGCCCCAAAAAGAAAGGTACTCCGTGTAACTGAGGTAGATCCTCGCATGGTATAGAACGAGCCAACCCTGCTAAAGCTTAGGAAAGTTTTCACACGGGACAAAATCCCACAGGATGCATCATAATGGAAGAGAAAACTCCCAATCCTCATCGTGCAAGTACGGCAGCAAACAGAAGCGGCAACCTAAGCGGAAGCAGGCAATTTGGGGGTTAAGGGTGAGGGTTTTAGCCGAGGCCCGAGGGGGGCCGTTACCTCGTTGACGAAGTTGAGGACGATTCCTGCATAGGAAACCGGTAGAAGAGTATAAGGACCGAGCAACGAATGGGTGAAATCGGGGGAGAAATCGGCGGGGCTGGTGAAATTAGGAATTTGGATTGGATGGAAGCAGGGGGCGCATACCTTCGACGCTATCCGATTTAGGCGGTATTGCGTCCTCCCACGCGCTGGCTGCTTCGCCGCGCCGCCGCCGACCTGCTGATGTTCGTGGCTGAAGCGAAGGAGATGGGCGTCAACTCGGGCTGCCGCGCGCCGGCTGCGTCCCCGGCCGCGGCGTCGTCGATCCCGACCATGGCCTGCAGCCAGGTCCAGTGGTCCGACCGGCCGGCCCCACGCCCCAGCCTCGCGGAAAGATCCCAACTACTAAGTAAAATGCAAAGTGCAGAGTAGATCAGAAAAGAATGTAGAGAAAAAAAATCACGAACTACAGATGGAAAAGAACTCAAGGACTGGAACACCACCAGAATGCATCAAGAATCAAGGACGTTTATACACGGTGCCCTAGCACCGGATAGGCTACCACGGTGCCCCCCTGTCCGGACGGAATCTTTCCGAAAATGGAAAGTGGGCCCCCCATTCGCTTTCCCCTCTCCCCAGCATTAAATGCACCGCAACAGACAAAACAAACCGGACAAAACAGACCGGATCAACGACCGGTCAATAAAGAACAGCGATCTCCCATCCTCCTTCGTCCCAGAACCCTACATCGTCTTCCTCCTACAGCCGCCGGGAGCCAAGAACTCCATGGTTGTACAGCAGAGGTCAAAAACAGGACAAAAAAACAACAGAAAAATACATCTGTAGATCAGGAGGGAGAAGCCTGTACAGCACAGCATGCCTAACACCATCTTCTACCTCTGGAAGCTCTTCTACCTGCAGGTACCAGTTCTATACATCCGAATCTGACATCCAAAAAGCAGTAGCTCTTCCAAAACTAACATCCAAAACTAGTAGCTTTTCTACTTGTTGTTACTGGGTAACATGCAGACATGTAGTTTTTCCAGATCTAGAATTGAAATCACTGTTTTTTCCCTATATTCAGCAGTATATTTTCTACTTTTAATACCTGATGTTTGCAGTAGAAAGTATCACATAAACTACATGTTGCAGAAAAATGAACAATTGAACCACTACAGATTCGAAATCCATATTCTTTCTGTACTTGTTCTTACTGGGTAACATGCAAACCAGAATGGTTCCAATATGGCAGTAGCATGTAGAAATAACTGATGTTTGCAGTAGCATGTATAATATAAAGCACAGGTTGTAGAAAAATGAACAATTGAAGGACTATGTCAAACTGTGAGCAAGTTTTCCTACATTCTAGCACTGGAAAATCATATGGCAGTACATTACCTAGTAAGATCAGTATAATCAACTCCAAAATAGCATGTAAAAAAATAGCTTTGTCATGCTTTGATGCAAAACTGAATAGAGTGGATCACCAGATGCAAGTTTTCACCAGATGCATTAATACTTTCTCATGCTCAGTCAACTGCAGGTCCATCAGCAATGATGATCCATGCATGTAATTTTTAGGACATTGTAAAAGAAAACGATGCACAAAATAACTACGCATGTAAGAACTAGTGATATAGAATGTCATGATGATGGAGCACTGCCTTCTCGCAGTAGCATCTAAGTAAGGCAAACTACATTCTGTACTAGGTAGAGAATATACAACAGCAACATGATCTTTACAGCTTCGAGCTTCAGATGCAGCATCAGAAGCATGTTTCACCTTGGTTCTAACACTTCTGCTTTAGCTTCTTGCATATAACCTGTAAGAACATCAAGTAGAAAAATTATGTTAGAATGCAGCCATTTTGTAAGGTTCAGCTATTCAAAATTTATTTCTTGAATAAGTACATATTAAAATTGACACTATGTTCAGCAATTTACATGCCCCTCCCTGTTTTATTATTTTACAATTGTGTTTCTTCCTTACAGATATGGATGATCGTCGTGGACTTGATCTGAATGAAGTAGCAATTGAGGCTTTGAGTGATTCAGAAAATTTGGAAAAGGGTGGTTTATCTGGCAGTAATGCAAGGATGACAAGCAGCGGTGATGTAAGAAAAGAAGCAGATGGTAGTAAGCATGCAAGCGGTAGCAACACAAATGTATCTGCTGATACAGAAGCTGTAACTGGACAAACACTGTCGAGTGATGACTCAGAAGGTGGTGATGATGATGATGACGAAGAAGTCCAGTCAACACCATGTAGTCAAACTAACATCCAGACACCTTACCCAGGCATGATGTTTGAATCTTGGGACGAGGCAAAGTTGCACTACAACAGATATGCTCATCAAGTTGGTTTTTCCATCAAGTGTAGTACATCGAAGAACTCGACCATTGATGGACAGAAGGACAAGCAGCTTTTTGTTTGCAACAAGAGTGGGAAAAATGAGGATATAAATCAACTAGATGTACCTCCAGTTAGGCAAAGGAACCGGAGCATCACTAAGAAAACAGAATGCAAGGCTCGTATGAGAGTAAGAAGGAAAGGGAAGAAGTGGCATGTAACATACTTCATTGAGGAGCACAATCACAAATTAATAAAGAAATTCTCGTTGAAGAAGTACTTAAGGTCTCATAAAGGAATTCCTAAGGAGGAAAAGGATTTTGTAAGACTATTGCGTAAGGTCAGTCTCTCAGCAGGAAGGATCATGCGAATTATGGTAGAAGTATATGGAGGTCTAGGCAATGTTCCGTACGACAGTAAAGATGTGAGCAACTTAATGTCTAAGATAGATAACGAGCACTCACATAAAGACATGTCGCTGCTGTTAGCTCACTTTGCAAGGATTAAGAAGGATGATCCTGATTTCTACTTCAACTTACATACTGATCTTGCAGACAAGGTTGACCGCATATTCTGGGTGGATGGAGCTGCTATAGCTGCATACAAAAACTATAGCGACTGCTTGTCATTTGACACTACCTACATGACCAATATGTATGGCATGCCCTTTGCCCCATTCGTTGGTATTAACCGATATGGTCAAACTATACAACTAGGCTGCGGTTTCCTTCGGAACGAGAATGTTGAGAGTTTTGTATGGCTTTTTGAGGAGTTTCTTGAAGCTATGGGTGGCGTCCAACCGCAAAACATCATAACTGATCAAGATGCAGCCATGCGAACTGCTATTCTGGAAAAATTTCCTGATTGTTGTCACAGGAACTGTAGGTGGCACATTATGCAAAATGCGCAACCTGTACTTGGTAATTTCATGTCTAAGCATGAGGATCTAAGGAATGAATTGAATGAAATTATTGACTACAGCATGTCAGTTGAGGAATTTGAAGGTAGGTGGGCAGATATGATAGCCAAACACAATGTTGCGGACAACACAGATTTGAGTGACCTCTATCGTATCAGACGTACATTTGTCCCTGCCTACTTTATGGACCGGTTCTTCCCGTTCCTACAGACTACTGCTCGCAGTGAGGGTTTCAATGCTGTTTTGAAAAGGTACATTGACCCGCACAATAGCCTGCACAATTTCTTTGAACAGTACTTGAAGTTGCAGGAAAAAATTGATGTATCAGAGGACTCTGTTGAGTTTAAGGATGAAGATAAAACTGTTAGGGTCTGGGGAGATTTCCCTCTGGAAGAGCAAGCTTTGAATGTTTATACACGACCCATATACTTACGTTTCCATGCTGAGATTCGGAAAGTGACATCCTACAATGTACAACAGCTTGATGCAGAAAAATTTGATGTTGTTCCAATTAAGCCTTCAGTCTTTGGTTATGGGCGGAAAAGATACAGGGTTGACGCTAACTTTGCGACAGAAACTTACAGTTGTGAGTGCTGCAAGTTTAGTAGGGACGGGCTGCTGTGCTGCCATATAATGAGAGTTATGGTATAATTGGGTGTAATTGACTACATTCCAGAGAAATACATTCTAAACAGATGGAGAGTACCCCAGGAAACAATCGTGGTGGAAAAGATGGATTTGCCTCAAGTGCCAGCTGATAGGAAAATGAATAACAAAGAAAGGCAGTTGCTACGGTATGGAACGTTATGCAATGATTTTACAAGTGTAGCCAAAATTGCATGTACTTCAGAGAAAGCAACAGCTGTAGCAGATAAATACATCGCCGCTCTGGAGAAGGAGTTGAAAGCAATGAAAGCTTCCGATAGTGGTGATCCTGGACAAGGAAGTTCTTCCAGATTTGATCATGTTGAGGATCCTGTGTACACTACCACTAAAGGGTGTCCAGGAGAAAAAAGAAAGAAATCTGGTCTCCACTTGAAATCTTCTAAATCCGTGAAGTGCACTGTTTGTGGTTCTATTCATCACACTGCAGCTACATGCCCCTCAAAGCTTACCCCAGGGCCAGAGCAAAAGGAAATAGACTTTTTCCGTGACATGGTGTAGATGTTGCGAACATGAAATGGCTACACACTATGCGTGCATGAAACTAAAACTGTAGTTTCTGTTGGCTGGTTGCAAATATTTGTGTAAGTTGGTTGCTGGTTCGAAATTTTTGTGTCAGTTGGTTGTAATTTTTGTGATGACAAAATTGGTGAAGTTTTGTTCTGAAGTGGTCAAGAGACTAGCAGATGTAATAATTAAGTTCCTATGGTTCTAAGTTGCATGGTCGGACTTATTATTTTGTGTGTCCAAAAATTAAATCTGAAGCGGGTTCTTAGTTCGTGTTTGCAACTAAGTTGATTTTGGAATAGTATGGACCAAACATACTGATGTTGCTTTCATGTGTCTAATTGAAGAAACTAACCGACGCCTAAATTAAGTTCCTATCGACTTATTTCTCATATTCTGTGAGTTTTCAAAGCTGTTGAGGACATCATGTGCATAAAACTACTTGCACAAACGTATTTAGGTTGAAATAGAACACACATGCCATTGAGAAAAAAAGAGAAGGATTTAGAACCTTTGCATGTAAATATTAGATAGCAAATGTAGTACAACACATACAACTTCTGAAAAAATCAAATGATACAGCCTTTTTTCACTTAATATGATAAGACAAAACTTTTAGAGATTGTATTCATGTCCACCACAACAGATAAGATACAAAAAGATAGCATTGTAGCATTCTGTAAAAAAAACAGAATGTACCTTTGTATCAATTTGGGAAGAGCAGTTCATCCCAGTTGATGAGGTTTCTTTCAGTAGCCATCCATCTCTTGAGGTAAAGCTTCCTTAGTGCGGGCATGTCGTAGGGTGAGAATGGCAGTAACCTCCTTCCATCCCAAGATTCAATGAACTTCAAGACGAAGTAGCCGCAATCGTAACTTGGAACAAGCAAAACAAAAAGTTCATCAAAACTTTTTCCCAAAATGCAAAAAGAATTGAAATGACAATGGAATTGGTATATGGAATGACAGAAGTCAAGAGTTTGTACTAACGTTGTCTTCTGCATTGGAGTTGGTATATGAACAGTCATGTATTTGGAGATGCCAATCTTTGAGGCGCTATAGTTAGCTTGCCAGAAGTGCTTGATGCTTCCAATGATATTTCTAGCATCTTGCATAAGTAACTTGTCTCCCTCCTTCCTCATTGAATCCATTACTTCGAACCTCCCGACCTTCAAATTTAGCACGATTAAGTAATAGTGTCCACTCATAATTTTGAGATCAGGAGTGAGATTTTGGAGGACAGAGAACAATATCTGCAAAAAAGGGGATGATGTAGGGAAAAATATAGGTGTCACACAAGCTACTGGGTGTAAAAAAAAGCATCAAAAGGAAGAAGTAATTAAATGAAATTACAAACTAACCATATCTTTGTGGTCTAGCCGGTATGGAGGCGTGCATTCAAATGCTTTCTGCACCTCCTTATCTAAGTGGCATGATGGTTCCCTTAGTTTGGTCTGCACAAGTGATGTGAATGAAGAAAGTCTGTTAGGAAAATGGGAAAAGGAAGAAGAAAATCGAAAGTAGATCAGAATATAATGAGAAAGGTACATCAAGCAAAGATATAAAAGATTGTATTTACAGCAAGCCTTAGTGGCATCAGGAATTTTTTCTGCTTGGCCATCTCCTCAGACATACTAAGTAAACCTATCTCGAAGGTTGAGTTGCTTATCCAACCATCTGGCTTGATTGAATCTGCCAAGTCGCGGAGATAGATGAAGAAGGTACCATAGTCAATAATTTTTTCTTTGTTCAACAGGTGCTTGGTTCTGCCACCATATGAGCACACTTTGATGTACAATTCAGCATCTGACCTAGTGACGAGTAGGTTTTTTGCGAAATTCTCATATGGCGATTTCTGTTTAGGCCCCGATTTTACAACTCTCCTAGCTTGAGGTACTGGTGTTACACTATTTGGGTTCCTCGGCGACAACACTACCTTCTGCAACTCCTTTACTTGTACTGTCGATGGCGTAATGGGCATATCAATGGTTGCATATATTTTGTCCAGAGAGTCACCACTATCGTTGCTTGAAATGATTACTGGTTCTTCAATTGTAGCACCTTCATCAACCTTTTTCCCAGCCTCCTTCAGATCGAAGCCAAGATCGAAAGAAGGACAATCTTCCTTGAGCTCTTTAAACTTTCTCTCGTTGTTCGGCTTGTGTTACAACTTTTGCGATATCGAATTCAAGGTCAAGTTTCCTGTTAATGTCAATGCTAATGACCATCTCTCGCTGACCCGGCGAGCAGGATTACTTCTGACATTCACTGGTGTGGCTTCTTGCAAGATCACATTGCCATGGTTTGGAATAGTTTCAGCAGAAGGAACTGTGTCAGATGTAACAACTGTTGTAGCAGCAGGTGCATTTTGAGGCGTTTCATGACCATCTAGAGCCAAATTCATGTTCAGGTCGATGCTACATGCAAGATCAACAGAGTTAACTACATTATGTCCACCAATAGATGATGACGGCCTTCCCCTGGAAGCTACAACTTTCTGCCTTGTCACATTTTCAGGAGTAGAAGACCTGGTGACTCTTCTAGGGCTGGGAGAATTTTTTTTCTCCAAATCTACAGCAATATTTGACTTCATTGGGGACATGGATCTTGTAACTGGTCTCCTAGCAGTAGGAGATGAATCAGCAGAATTCCCCTGTAAATTTTGTTTCCTTTTGTCTGCAAATGTAACTTTCTTTTTTGATTTTCCTGAAACTATGGTGGGTACTGATGCAGCCCCATCAGGTGCTTTGATTGAACTCTTGCTTGCTCCATTAGCTTGATCCACTGGAGTTGCTTCTGCACTAGATTGTGAACCAGAGCCATATAGTTGTAGATGCTTCAAAACATCAGCTGTGGTGCATACAAAACCTGGTGCATCACTCTGTGTAACTGCAACACCATCTGTGGATGAAGGAGGTAGTACTACAGGTTCAGTAATTGCTTCTGTGTTTACTGTGCTAGATTCAGCATTGGCAGTCAAATCACTGACATGTGAATCCATAGTCACATCTTGTTCATCCTCTTCCTCTAATGACTTGTCTACAACATCTTCGTTAGCGCCATCCTCGTCAAACTTCACTTCATTGTTGGGCATGCTTGTGTCCTCCATGGACTTCTTGTTATCTCTGGCTCCACCCATTCCTTTGTGTGCAAGTTTTCTTTTCTTTGATTTTGTCTCAGGTAGATGATCTGGTGCATCATTCTTATCTGGTTTGACCGCTGATGCATCATTCTTATCTGGTTTGACCGCTGCACTAATTTCTTCTTCATCTTTCTCATGGACTACTCTCTCATCAACAGACTGTGGAAAATGTGCTGCTCTCCTCCGTTTCGGCTTGTTTTTTGGCTGCCCTGTTTCATGTGCAACATTTGTCCTTGTACTTTCCTTGCCTTGATTGTTTCCTACGGATCTAATGAACTCGAAAGTCCGACCTCAAAACCGTTGCACATGTTAGTGATTGCTGATCTGTAGTTTCTCATTTGCTGTTACATGGAAAAAATGAAAAAAGTACATGTAAGACTAGGTTTGTACAATGGCAGAAGGCGCAATTTATCAATGCTCTAGAATTATAAAAATATACACAAGCAGCTGTAGCACAAAAAGAAAAATTACCTCTTCATCTGGATTGCCTGGTGCATGTCGTCGGATGAAGATATCCAACACATTCTGATCTCCCGAGAAAAGAAACGGCTTGTTCCTGAAGCAAGCCTTTAGCTGAAAAAAGATACATGTTTCAGGAAAATTAGAATAAAAAAAGGTAGCAAGAGCAAGCCAAGGAAAAAAAAAGTTCAGGAAAAATAGATGTTGAATCAGTAAGTTACCGGTAAATTCCCAAATGAACCATCACTCTTAGTATCTTGATCAACAGCAGCCTTAATCATCATATTTGTCCATACAGAAATATGAGGTTCAACATCTGGCACATCTATTCCATCTGTTTCCAAAGCATCGACATATAGAACCTACAAATACAAATAGAAAAAACAGTGAAAAAATACATTAGCCGCTGCCTCGTGAACTAAATCAGAAAATAAAATGTGTGCAAAAATACATAGAGTTATAAGAAACACTAGATAACTGACCATGAGGTAAGGCATGCAAGCTTTGAACTAGTTTTTCTTCCCCTTCGCATTTGCAGTCTGGATCAAAATGTCTATGATGAATCTAGCCCAATTATATCTTGGGATGGCAGCTACGTTAACTAGCGGAGGATAACATTTTGGACTGACATGAATCCCCGTGGTAGGAGCAAACACAGATGAGATGAGGTACATGATGAACTTCCTCAGGTAAGCATCATCTGCAGGATAATCTTCACCCAACTGCTTCTCAATGGATGCTACGGTTGGCTGCTTTCCATCATGTATCTCAAGCATCTCAAAGATAGCACTAGTTGCGTCAATGTCAGAGTAGTACGGGACAGGATGTACTCCCATTGGAACTGCCATAACTCGACAACGGAATCAACATCTATCGGAATTCTTCCCCTGTCTCCGAAATCAAGATGACAAGAAACAGGATCAAAACACTCCATAAGGAATCTCGCATAGCTCTGGATTTAATTTCGAACACTCGCATGCCAAGAATTCCTGTGAAATCATATTTGCTGATCAAAGCACGCTGATCATTTGTCATTTTCTTAAGTACCCTCACAATCTTCATTGGTGAAGCGCGGTTGAATAAATTGTTCTGCAGAAAAAAGAACAACACAAATTCATACTTCACATTTGTAGGAAGGGGAGTGGAAGTACATGCGTATAAAATACTAGCACAGTAAGTACAAAAAAGAGACAAATTCTGGTATCCAGTACCTTCTCCTTCTTGTCAACAACATTTTCTTCGCACGGATTCTCTGATGGACCTTCCTCTCCTTCTGGTGGCACAACAGAGATTGGTTCAACACCCAACAAAGGAGGAACACTCGAACAGGCGGCTCAACTTTGGCAGCTCGGAACTCGCAGCCTTTGTTTCATCTTCCTATATACTGGAAATACTTGTTTCTCTTCTTCCCACTCTTTGGAGTCCTCGAATTTTTCTACGTAAATATGTAAGAGAAAAGCTAATTAAATGAATAAGTGTAAGACTAAAGAAACCAAAACAGTGAACAAAGTAAAAAATCATACTTACCAGGAGGGATAACAGGAATCATTTTGAATTATTAAGACAAGACAAGCGAGTGATCCGTCCAACAAAAATGCTCGCATACACGGTATGTATATATTACAACCTTAAACACAGATTCATTTACTGGAATAAACTTACAAACACACATACTACAGAACATGTTTTCTATAGCACGTACAGGGATGTATTTTATAGCCCAAGATGTATTTTATAGCACATACAGAGTAGAAAATGTTTAAAGATATAAAATAGAAATATACATCATATATGTGCAGTTATACACATAGGAAAAAGGCATATGAGTGATATGTGTGTATAATACAGAAAAATACATCCTACATAGTTTGATTGTGAATAGAGCATGTAATTAAATGAGTAAAAGTACATCCTACAAACAATGTAGATGGGATTTCATCATAAATCATCTTAAAACATGCTGTTGATCAACATACTAAGAGTGATAGTTTTACATGTATTTTCAGATCATTTAATTACATGCTTTTGTGTTAAATTACATGCTCTGTGCCACTTTTCTACCAAAAACATGTTGTAAGGGAGCAGATCAGTTTTACACTGCCAATCTACACCCTGACAGCTCTACATGATGTAAAAATATCCCCTGACCATACTAATCAAGGAGATTAAGGAACAAACAGAAACGTAACGAGATCAAAAAACTTAGAGCTGGCTTTGATCTATTTTATACAACGAAATATTTCATAAATACATGCAGTATAATATGGTTACATGTAGTATAATCAACAAGGAGAACCCAGTAAAAACATGTAAATAAAACCATGTAAGTTACATGGAGCATGGTGCTGGTGCTATCAACACATGTAAGTATTAGGTAAAAAATACATGCCAGATAGATTGCTGCTCAGATATACACAGTTCATTCTGAAAAAAAATACAACTAAAACCACCGTAATGCACCATCGTGTATTAACGAGCTCCAACAAATCTACTACAACTAGATAGTCGACGAGATCGAACAACACACACACAATTTCAGTTCTGAGGAACAAAACACGCACGAAATTGGCACCAGTAGAACACAAATCTAACAAGTATCTCCTCAATTTATTCTCCGCAACTAAAATGAAGACCAAATCGACGATTGAGTCCCAAACACTAGCTGCCGAACAGGACGAACACAACTAGATAGTCAACTAGATAGTCGACGAGATCGAACAACACACACACAATTTCAGTTCTGAGGAACAAACACGCACGAAATTGGCACCAGTAGAACACAAATCTAACAAGTATCTCCTCAATTTATTCTCCGCAACTAAAATGAAGACCAAATCGACGATTGAGTCCCAAACCCTAGCTGCCGAACGGGACGAACACAACTAGCGCAAGTACTGGAAGAATGGAGATCGAGCAGCTAGCAGAAGTGCTGGAAGCATCGAGATCGAGAGATAGCAACGAGATCAAGGGACTCACCAACTGGAAGTACTGGAAGCAGCACGTCGCCGACGAAAACCTCCGACGACGCCTCAAAGTCCGACGAGCACCCACCTCGAATGCGTCGAATCCTACCCGCCTCGGATGCGTCGATCCGCGATTCAGCGACGGCGAAGATGCTCCACCAACACTCCCACCGGCCGGGAGGATCGCCCACACCGGCCCGACGACCCGCTCGTCGCCGACGAAGCCAATCCAGTGGGGAAATTTGGAAATCGCAGGAGGAAGATGAGATGGGGAGGAGAGCTGAGACGGGTGGGCGAGAATGAAGACGATGGCTCGACTTCGAACACTCCGTCGCGGAATCCGGGCGGCAGTTGTTGGACGCTAGCGAGGAAACGCAGGAGCCACAGATCCTAGATCGGACGGTGCAGAGAGGGGAGCACTCCGGTAGACAGCACGGTGCCCCAGCAAGAATTAGATTTTGCGAAGAATCAAATAGGTGAATACCACACCAGCGGCTGTAGCTTGAGAGGAACGGGTAAGTGTAGTGGCTATGGAGCCTGTCACGCGTGGTCGTGCGTGCCCGCACAGAACAGCCGCCGCGGCTTCACACCAGCCGGCCAACAAGCCAAGCCAAGCAACAGGAAGGGCGCATACTCAGAAAAGAAAGAAAAATCACAAAAAGAGAGTGGGAGGGCTCGTTCGTGAGAAAGAAAAGAATGGGAGAGATGAGCCGTGCCTTCCATCGATATGCAGCCGTCGCAACAGGTCAACGCTGATGGATACGTGGAGATTCCTGGTGGCAAGATCCAACCGGCGGTCGTCACGCCGAGCTCCTACAGCAGGCGGCCGTCCTCCCAATGGCGAGACGGGCGCTAGTGGTGCAGGGAAGCAGCCGGGACGGATTTGATCCGCGGGGGATGAAGGGCTGCCATTGATTCTGGAGTGGCGTGGTTAATTTGGGGAAGAAGGGCGTGGTAGAGGGGGAGGGGAGAGGAGGATTCTGCTCGGTCGGTCGGGAGTGGGAAGAAAGAGAAAGTATTTAGATGGGTTTCAAAGTTCAAACCACCTCCGCAGCAAAAATATCATGCACAAAAAAGTCTGCCTGTGCCGGCGTTAGCATCGTGCTACCAAAAAACATGCTCCTTATATCATCTATGGGGTGGATCAATGGTTGGGATAGGGTTAGATGGTACATCAAGGTGCCACAGTATTTCCTTTGATCCTCCACAAATGCTTAACGAGATCAGCTTGAAGTTGCTCATGCACATTGCTATCACGGATCTCTGCGTGCATGGTGAGAAAATCAGCAAAATCTGCAGGCAACTCATGATCAACCTCCGCAAGAGGGCCTTCACACTCATAGGGACCAACATGTGACCTAGCATAATTCTTGCGGTCATCCTCGATGATCATGTTGTGCATGATCACACAAGTCTGCATCACCTCCCACATTTGGTCGTGAGACCAGCTTAGAGCAGGGTACCGGACAATGGCAAATTGTGCTTGAAGCACACCAAATGCCCGCTCGACATCCTTCCCTGCAAGCCTCCTGTCGCGTAGCAAAGTGAGAATTCTTCGGACTCGATGGATTCGAGATTGTTTTGATAAAAGTGGCCCATTTTGGTTATATACCATCGGCTAGATAATAGCCTTTGGTATATTCGTGGCCATTGATCTCATAGTTGCATGGTGGAGCATGCCCTTCCACTAGTCTGCTGAACACCGGAGACTGCTGCAACACGTTGATGTCATTGTGTGATCCCGCCATGCCAAAGAAAGAATGCCAAATCCACTGGTCATAATCTGCCACAACTTCAAGCACCACACTGCAATATCCATGACGGTCTTTGTATATACCTTGCCAAGCAAACGAGCAGTTCTTCCATGCCCAGTACATGCAATCGATGCTTCCAAGCATTCCAAGAAATCCTCTGGCAGAATTTTGTGCCATGATCCTTGCAGTCTCTTCCTCAGTTGGCCCTCTCAAATAGTATTTGCCAAACTTTCCCACCACAGCTCGGCAAAACTTGTACATGCACTCAATGGCAGTAGACTCACTCATGCGAAGGTAGTCGTCCAGTGTATCGGTAGGTGCTCCGTATGCAAGCATCCCCATGGCGGCGGTGCACTTCTGAATCGACGAGAACCCGAGAACGCTGATACGCGTACAGCACGCGTCCGTTGGGAACCCCAAGAGGAAGGTGTGATGCGTACAGCAGCAAGTTTTCCCTCAGTAAGAAACCAAGGTTTATCGAACCAGTAGGAGTCAAGAAGCACGTTGAAGGTTGATGGTGGCGGAGTGTAGTCCGGCGCAACACCAGGGATTCCGGCGCCAACTTGAAACCTGCACAACACAGCCAAAATACTTTGCCCCAACGTGACAGTGAGGTTGTCAATCTCACCGGCTTGCCGTAACAAAGGATTAGATGTATAGTGTGGATGATGATGTTTGCAAAGAACAGTAAGAACAATGTTTGCAGTAGATTGTATTCGATGTAAAAGAATGGACTGGGGTCCACAATTCACTAGTGGTGTCTCTCCGATAAGAAATAACATGTTGGGTGAACAAATTACAGTTGGGAAATTGACAAATAAAGATGTCATGACAATGCACATACATATTATGATGAGTAGTGTGAAATTCAATTGGGCATTACAACAAAGTACATAGACCGCTATCCAGCTTGCATCTATGCCTAAAAAGTCCACCTTCGGGTTAGCATCCACACCCCTTCCAGTATTAAGTTGCAAACAACAGACAATTGCATTAAGTATGGTGCGTAATGTAATCAACACAAATATCCTTAGACAAAGCATTGATGTTTTATCCCTAGTGGCAACATCACATCCACAACCTTAGAACTTTTTGTCACTGTCCCAGATTAAATGGAGGCATGAACCCACTATCGAGCATAAATACTCCCTCTTGGAGTTACAAGTAACGACTTGGCCAGAGCCTCTACTAGCAACGGAGAGCATGCAAGATCATAAACAACACATAGATGATAGATTGATAATCAACATAACATAGTATTCCATATTCATCGGATCCCAACAAACGCAACATGTAGCATTACAAATAGATGATCTTGATCATGTTAGGCAGCTCACAAGATCCGACAATGATAGCACATGAGGAGAAGACAACCATCTAGCTACTGCTATGGACCCATAGTCCAGGGGTGAACTACTCACACATCACTCCGGAGGCGATCATGGCGATGAAGAGTCCTCAGGGAGATGATTCCCCTCTCCGGCAGGGTGCCGGAGGCGATCTCCTGAATCCCCCGAGATGGGATTGGCGGCGGCGGCGTCTCTGGAAGGTTTTCCGTATCGTGGCTCTCGATACTGGGGTTTTCTCGACGAAGGCTTTAAGTAGGCGGAAGGGTAGGTTTAGGGGCGACGCGAGGGACCCACACACTAGGGCGGCGCGGCCCAAGCCCTGGCCACGCGGCCCTGGCTTGGTCGGCGCCTCGTCGCCCCACTTCGTTTCCCTTTCGGTCTTCTAGAAGGTTCGTGGAAAAATAAGACCCTGGGCGTTGATTTCGTCCAATTCCGAGAATATTTCCTTCGTAGGATTTCTGAAACCAAAAACAGTGTAGAACAAGAACCGGCTCTTCGGCATCTTGTCAATAGGTTAGTGCCGGAAAATGCATAAATATGACATAAAGTATGTATAAAACATGTGAGTATTATCAATAAAGTAGCATGGAACATAAGAAATTATAGATACGTTTGAGACGTATCAAGCATCCCCAAGATTAGTTCCTACTCGTCCCCGAGTAGGTAAACGATAACAAAGATAATTTCTGAAGTGACATGCTATCATAATCTTGATCAATACTATTGTAAGCATATGTAATGAATGCAGCGATTCGAAGCAATGGTAAAGACAATGGTTAAACAACTGAATCATATAGCAAAGACTTTTCATGAATAGTACTTTCAAGACAAGCATCAATAAGTCTTGCATAAGAGTTAACTCATAAAGCAATAAATTCAAAGTAAAGGCATTGAAGCAACACAAAGGAAGATTTAAGTTTCAGCGGTTGCTTTCAACTTGTAACATGTATATCTCATGGATAGTTGTCAACATAAAGTAATATGATGAATGCAAATATGCAAGTATGTAGGAACCAATGCACAGTTAACACAAATGTTTGCTTCTAAGATAGAAAGAAGTGGGTAAACTGACTCAACATAAAAGGTAAAAGAATGGCCCTTCGAAGAGGGAAGCATGGATTGCTATATTTGTGCTAGAGCTTTTATTTTGAAAACAAGAGACAATTTTGTCAACGGTAGTAATAAAGCATATGCGTTATGTATAAGATATCCTATAAGTTGCAAGCCTCATGCATAGATTACCAATAGTGCCCGCACCTTGTCCTAATTAGCTCGGATTTACATGGATTATCATGGCATAACATATGTTTTAACTAAGTATCACAAAGGGGTACCTCTATGCCGCCTGTACAAAGGTCTAAGGAGAAAGCTCGCATTGGATTTCTCGCTTTGATTATTCTCAACTTAGACATCCATACCGGGACAACATAGACAACAGATAATGGACTCCTCTTTAATGCATAAGCATTCAACAACAGATAATATTCTCATAAGATATTGAGGATTGTTGTCCAAACTGAAACTTCCACCATGGATAATGGCTTTAGTTAGCGGCCCAATGTTCTTCTCTAACAATATGCATACTCAAACCATTCAACTCATGATAAATCACCCTTACTTCAGACAAGACGAACGTGCATAGCAACTCACATGATATTCAACAAAGATAGTTGATGGCGTCCCCAGGAACATGGTTATCGCTCAACAAGCAACTTATTAAGAAATAAGATACATAAGTACATATTCAATACCACAATAGTTTTTAAGCTATTTTTCCCATGAGCTATATATTGCAAAGACAAAGAATGGAATTTTAAAGGTAGCACTCAAGCAATTTACTTGGAATGGCAGAAAATACCATGTAGTAGGTAGGTATGGTGGACACAAATGGCATAGTTATTGGCTCAAGGATTTTGGATGCATGAGAAGTAATCCCTCTCAATACAAGGCTTAGGCTAGCAAGGTTGTTTGAAGCAAACACAAGTATGAACCGGTACAGCAAAACTCACATAAGAACATATTGCAAGCATTATAAGACTCTACACTGTCTTCCTTGTTGCTCAAACCCTTACCAGAAAATATCTAGACCTTAGAGAG
This sequence comes from Lolium rigidum, assembly GCF_022539505.1. Classification (NCBI taxonomy): domain Eukaryota; kingdom Viridiplantae; phylum Streptophyta; class Magnoliopsida; order Poales; family Poaceae; genus Lolium; species Lolium rigidum. Next base: position 288,997,879 of record NC_061509.1, on the reverse strand, counting down.
ACCAATCATGCAAACCAAATTTTAGCAAGCTCTATGTATTTCTTCACTAATAGGTGAAAAGTATATGATGCAAGAGCTTAAACATGATCTATATGAGCACACCAATTGCCAAGTATCAAGTTATTCAAGATATTATACCAATTACCACATGTAGCATTTTCTGTTTCCAACCATATAACAATTAACGAAGCAGTTTCAACCTTCGCCATGAACATTAAGAATAAAGCTAAGAACATATGTGTTCATATGCAACAGCGGAGCGTGTCTATCTCCCACACAATGAATGCTAGGATCCAATTTATTCAAACAAAACAAAAACAAGAACATAAAGACGCTCCAAGTAAAGCACATAAGATGTGATGGAATAAAAATATAGTTTCACTAGAGGAACCTGATAATTTGTCGATCAAGAAGGGGATGCCTTGGGCATCCCCAAGCTTAGATGCTTGAGTCTTCTTGAAATATGCAGGGATGAACACGGGGGCATCCCCAAGCTTAGAGCTTTCACTCTTCTTGATCATATTGTATCATCCTCCTCTCTTGATCCTTGAAAACTTCGTCCACACCAAACTCAAAACAAACTCATTAGAGGGTTAGTGCATAATAAAAAATTCACATGTTCAGAGGTGACATAATCATTCTTAACACTTCTGGACATTGCACAAAGCTACTGAAAGTTAATAGAATAAAGAAATCTATCAAACATAGCAAAACAGGCAATGCGAAATAAAATGCAGAATCTGTCAAAACAGAACAGTCCGTAGAGACGAATTTTTCTGGGGCACTTAACTTGCTCAAATGAAAATGCTAAAATGGAATGAAAGTTGCGTACATATATGAGGATTACTCACGTAAATTGGAAGATTTTTCTGAGTTACCTACAGAGAATACTACTCAAATTCGTGACAGCAAGAAATCTGTTTCTGCGCAGTAATCCAAATCTAGTATGAACCTTACTATCAAAGACTTTACTTGGCACAACAATGCAACAAAATAAAGATAAGGAGAGGTTGCTACAGTAGTAACAAATTCCAAAACTCAAATATAAAACAAAAATGCAGAAGTAAAATAATAGGTTGTCTCCCATAAGCGCTTTTCTTTAACGCCTTTCAACTAGGCGCAGAAAGTGTGAATCAAGTATTATCAAGAGACGAAACATTAACATTCTTACCAGGGGCGTTGTGCTTACCCTTCTTACTCTTATTCCTACTCTTTGGTTTAGGGAATACATGACCGCATCCGGGCGTAGAGGTAAAATTTAGAGTGCCTTTCCCCACATCTATGATTGCTCCCACGAGTTTCAGTAGGGACCTTCCAACTGTGATTTGTCCTGTCCCTACACATTCAACAACGAGATAATCAGTGGATACCGTTCTTCCAAGAAAGGTTGTGAAAACACCTTCAGCTATACCCTTAGGAATTATAACAGAGTTATCAGTAAGAGTTATTCCTTCTCCTCCTTCAGTAAGTTCCCAAAGTGTCAAAGATTCATAAATACTTTTAGGCATAAGGCAAAACTCAGACATAATATCACAACGAGCATGAAAAGTTTCACCACTAATAGCAACTTTAACGGTAGGCACCCACATTGAAGGTTCAAAGCTTAATGGAACATAATCATAGTATTCGCGAATCTGGTTGTACCCTTCTTTTAAACAGGATATATTTGTTTCGAGAGTGTTTAATCTATTATGAATGCTAGCAAGAGATGAATCAAAATTATTATCGGAGCTAGATGATGTAATCATTTTCTTATGGCATTAAAAGCTTGATCCCCATCACGATGAAGGAAATATCCTCCCACTACAGCATCTAAGGCATATCTATAGCGAAGAATAAGCCCAAAATAAAAGTTACTAAGAAGCAAACTTAGCGTCATTTTAGGTTCAGTTTTACTATAAGAATCAAAAATTCTAGACCAAGCTTCTTTAAAACTCTCCTCACCCCCTTGTTTAAAAGTAAAGATCGATTCCTCAGGTGATAGAGTAACAGCTACGGGACTAGTCATGATAACAAAATAAAGTAAATGCAAGTAACTAATTTTTTTGTTTTTTTAATATAGAGAACGCAAACAAGATAGTAAATAAAGTAAAACAAGTAACTATTTTTTTTGTATTTTGATATAATGCAGCAAACAAAGTAGCAAATAAAATAAAGCAAGACAAAAACAAAGTAAAGAGATTGGAAGTGGAGACTCCCCTTGCAGCGTGTCTTGATCTCCCCGGCAACGGCGCCAGAAAAAGAGCTTGATACGCGTACAGCACGCGTCCGTTGGGAACCCCAAGAGGAAGGTGTGATGCGTACATCAGCAAGTTTTCCCTCAGTAAGAAACCAAGGTTTATCGAACCAGTAGGAGTCAAGAAGCACGTTGAAGGTTGATGGTGGCGGAGTGTAGTGCGGCGCAACACCAGGGATTCCGGCGCCAACGTGGAACCTGCACAACACAACCAAAATACTTTGCCCCAACGTGACAGTGAGGTTGTCAATCTCACCGGCTTGCTGTAACAAAGGATTAGATGTATAGTGTGGATGATGATGTTTGCAAAGAACAGTAAGAACAATGTTTGCAGTAGATTGTATTCGATGTAAAAGAATGGAACGGGGTCCACAGTTCACTAGTGGTGTCTCTCCGATAAGAAATAGCATGTTGGGTGAACAAATTACAGTTGGGCAATTGACAAATAAAGATGGCATGACAATGCACATACATATTATGATGAGTAGTGTGAAATTCAATTGGGCATTACGATAAAGTACATAGACCGCTATCCAGCATGCATCTATGCCTAAAAACTCCACCTTCGGGTTAGCATCCGCCCCCCTTCCAGTATTAAGTTGCAAACAACAGACAATTGCATTAAGTATGGTGCGTAATGTAACCAACACAAATATCCTTAGACAAAGCATTGATGTTTTATCCCTAGTGGCAACAGCACATCCACAACCTTAGAACTTTATGTCACTGTCCCAGATTAAATGGAGGCATGAACCCACTATCGAGCATAAATACTCCCTCTTGGAGTTACAAGTAACGACTTGACCAGAGGCTCTACTAGCAACGGAGAGCATGCAAGATCATAAACAACACATAGATGATAGATTGATAATCGACATAACATAGTATTCCATATTCATCGGATCCCAACAAACGCAACATGTAGCATTACAAATAGATGATCTTGATCATGTTAGGCAGCTCACAAGATCCGACAATGATAGCACATGAGGAGAAAACAACCATCTAGCTACTGCTATGGATCCATAGTCCAGGGGTGAACTACTCACACATCACTCCGGAGGCGATCATGGCGATGAAGAGTCCTCCGGGAGATGATTCCCCTCTCCGGCAGGGTGCCGGAGGCGATCTCCTGAATCCCCCGAGATGGGATTGGCGGCGGCGGCGTCTCTGGAAGGTTTTCCGTATCGTGGCTCTCGGTACTGGGGTTTTTCTCGACGAAGGATTTAAGTAGGCGGAATGGTAGGTTTAGGGGCGACGCGAGGGACCCACACACTAGGGCGGCGCGGCCCAAGCCCTGGCCGCGCGGCCCTGGCGTGTCGGCGCCTCGTCGCCCTACTTCGTTTCCCTTTCGGTCTTCTGGAAGGTTCGTGGAAAAATAAGACCCTGGGCGTTGATTTCGTCCAATTCCGAGAATATTTCCTTTGTAGGATTTCTGAAACCAAAAACAGCAGAAAACATCAACTGGCTCTTCGGCATCTTGTCAATAGGTTAGTGCCGGAAATGCATAAATATGACATAAAGTATGTATAAAACATGTGAGTATTATCAATAAAGTAGCATGGAACATAAGAAATTATAGATACGTTTGAGACGTATCAAACGCCTACAGCGTCGAGCTTGAGCTTGAAGTAGGGGTCGAACTCTCGAACGCCGTGGAGGATATTCACGAACAGCCCCTTGCTCATCCTGTACCGGCGCCGAAAATTGTCGGCATGTGTTGCGTCGTCGGCGAAGTAGTCATTGTGCAGCATGGCATGCCCCTCCATTCTCTGCCGGGGCTTCGACTTCCTTCTTCCCGGCCTTGATATCGATCCTCCGTGGCGCGGCCTCTTCCTCTTCTCCGCCTCAGCGTCAAGCATGTCCTGGAGGGACGCGATGATCAGCAAATGCTCCCGCAGGTCGTCGTCGAAGGCTTGCTCGTCCTCCAGCAGCAGGGCAACCATCTCATCGTCGTTGTCCATGGCTAAAGCAAAATCAATAGTTAAAATTGCGCCGAGGCAGACGACGCAACAAACAGCGGCCAATCGCGCCTACCTGGCAAGTCGTCGAGCACCTTCTGTGCGCGGAGGTGGGGCGGATTTGACGGCGCGTTCTGGGACGCGCTGGCGACGTGGCGGCGGCACGACCGGCGGGAGCCCCAGCCGCGACAACGGTGCCGACTCTCAGGAGAGATCAGACGCCCAACCGGCCGGGAAATCCAGCGGCGGCGGTGGGGTGGGACGAAGGAGCGACGAGAAAAGAGGCGCGAACCAACGGTTTATGCAAATAGTCGCCGACATGTGGGAGCCCGCCTCGCTTTTCGTTGTGTCCGGCGTCCCCGGTGCGTCCCCTGTGGAACGGGGATGAGCTCGGGGCGCCGGACACCGTATCGGGCCGCGCCGGACAAAAATGGGGTTTGGAGGACGCGGCTAGAACGTATTTTTTGTCCGGCGCGCCCCAAATCCCTTTGGGGGACGCTTTGGGGGACGCGGCTGGAGATGCTCTAAGATTCTAAAATAGAAACACCATTATTAACCCACATCATTTAAATTATTTTGATAGTTAGATCTAAATTTAGTGGCTAGAAATTTAAAAGAGATAACAGTACGCCAAGTAACCAATAATTTTTCATATTTTTGACACAAAATATGTCAGACATGTTGGCTAGGAATGTAAAAAAAATAAAATAACGTGAAAACAAATCGTGTTCAACTCACGTTACCATGTTATCACATTAGAACTTAATTATCTACATCGGCCCCAGTTCAAAAGAAAACAATCTACAAGTATTTCTTTTGACAGCAAAAGCAAACTACAAATAACTAGCTATAGGAGGTGAGCTGTGTACTTCCAAAGGAAGAAGTTAGATATACATCAGATATGATTTCACTGGGATCGTCCATATTAAGCAAAGCTTGGAAAAGAAATATGCTCGCCTACTCCCCGATTCTGTGGGACGTGCAAGCAAGTCCGATGGTACAATTTGAAACGAAACCGCCGATTGTTTAGTTTGTGCTCAAACATAAGTAGCGATACGTGTCAAGACGAAGCTCTTCTTCTTTTAGATCGAAGAGATATATCTAAAGGAGCCCAACTGTTTCCGTAATAAAACAATAAGGAAGGTTAATTAGAACTAGAATTAGAACGTTGTGAAGAACTGCTTGAACATATATAAGAAAAGTGGCTACAAATCTGGTGGATTAAAAACATAATTTGCTAGACCTTCATAATTAAAGCCCATGAATCCAGTATGACAAACATGGCTTTCCTCCCGGGACGCCTCGCGCGGGCGACTCCGGAGGTCCCCTGCAAACCCTGGAAAGGCCCGGCCCGAGCTCCTCCCCTTAGCCGCTGCCGCCACCGGTGCCGGCGGTGGCGTTCATGCCCGGCCATCGAGGGCGGCGGGTGAGGGCGAGCGCGTCCCACGCCCCGTCCCCTACGTGCGGAGGTGAGACATCTTATGGGCGGCGCTGGTGGGTCAGGCGGCCGGCGGCACGTGGTTCGGTGGTCCGCGCTAGCGCACGTCGGGGGGGGGGCTGGAGGAGTGGCAGATCTCGGCGAGGTAGCCAGCGGAGGGGAGCAGCGCGATGCGTCAGCATGGTCCGGCGGTGCTCGCGAGCTCTTGGGCTCGGTGGTGGCAGACCGTGAGGAACATTGACTCCTAGGAGGCACGTGAAAAATCCCTCGAGCTCCTCCTCACTCAGAGTGAAGCAGGCAACTTGAACCACCACCACCTCATTCTTCTTAGCCCTTTTGTGGCGACCCTGAGTCATTTCCGTATGTTCATCATCATCATCACTATTGGTGGGGTACTAAAGTTCTTTCTTGAGGCCAAGCAATTTCAGGTTGGTTTTTGCTTTTGTGCCATCCTTGGTCCTCTCCGGCATGTTCATCAGAGTGCCAAGTACGCTCTCGGTAACGTTCTTCGTGATGTCCATGACATCGAGGCTATGGGTCGTGTGGAGGACCTTCCAGTACGGCAGGTCCCAGAAAACGGACTTTGCTTTCCATACGCCTAGGAGCGGCGATTCCCTCGGTCGCTTATTTCCCGACGCGGGGCATTCTTCCCAATTTTCCACAAACTCGTATATTCCTTCGCTGCTCCTCAGTCGTGGAGTTCTTCTGAGCTCCTTTTTCTATTGAGTAGGTATGCCCGTTTTCTCCATGGGTGATCCAAGCGAAGCCACATTCGAGTCCCTTGGAACACAGTTTTAGAAGACCCAACCTTCGGGAGGTGCAGATGCAGGGTCTTATCCATGCACTTGACACATTCCTTGAATCTGTGGTTCACCTGGCACGATACATATGCGTAACCAGGATAGTCCTGCATTGTCGTGAGCAATGCGGCTCTGAGAGGGAAATAATCTATTTTGTATGCGTCCCACGTACAGGCCGGCATCTCCCACAACATGGCTAAATCCTCTTTCAACAGACCGAGATACAGATTCATGTCGATACCCGGTTGTTTCGGCTCTTGAATAAGAATACTCATGTTTACGTACCGCTGCTTTGTGCACAACCAGCGGGGAGGTTGTATGACCATACAAACACGGGCCAGGTGCTATGCTGTTACTATGGTTTCCAAAGGGATTGAGTCCGTCAGTGCTCATGCCCAGACGAACGTTCCTCGGTTCGCGCCTGAACTCGTCTACAAACTCAATGTCCAACGCATTCCACTGGCTAGCGTCTGCAGGGTGTGTCAGGATGTTGCCCTTCTCCAGATCATCTGCGGGCTTCTCCCTTTCCGTGTGCTATTGCATTATCTTTGCTTCCTTAGGGTCTACGAAATACCGCCGCAGATGGGGAGTGATAGGAAAATACCAGACAACTTTTTGAGTAACTTTCTTGTTCCCTCTCTTGTACCGTCTGTGGCCGCACACCGGACATGTTGTTCTATCCTTGTACTCATCACGATAAAGTGCACAATCATTGATGCATGCGTGGTACTTAACGTGCGGTAGGTCGAGTGGGCAAACTATTTTCTTGTCCTCATAGATACTTTTTGGCAATGTGTTGTCCTTGGGAAGACAAGCGTGCCAGGATTTCATGTTATCGTTGAAGCTGCTGTTGGTCCATTTGTGTTCTGCCTTCATCTCAAGATACCCGAGCATTACACTCAAGTGTGTATCCTCGGTCCGGCACCCAGGATACAATGGAGTCATCCCGTCTACCTCCATTTGCGCCAGCTTGGCTTCAGGTTTGGCGTTGCCCGTGTCCTTGAGGAGCAGTTCTTGAACATGAGGGTCCCGCAAGGCCAACGTTAGCGGCGTGTGCATGCACTCGACATCTCCACCACCATCTGCTCCGGCATCATCGTCTCCTTCATCGGCCTCTCCTTCTCCATGAGGAACACCATGTTCGGGAGACTCTTTATCTTCTCACCTGATGTCGGCCTCTCCTTCATGACCACCATTTGCTGGCGCCGCCGACTCCTTATTGAAGCCGAGCATGAAACCGCGCATTAGCAGGTGTTCCTCCAGTTGTCCAGAATCAGGGTCGATCCACTTCCGGAGTCCGCATGCTCGACACATACATCTTATCAGGGTCCTGTTGTTCCTAACCATGTCGGCCTTTGAAGGAGATATGCCCTAGAGGCAATAATAAAGTGGTTATTATTTATATCTTTATGTTTATGATAAATGTTTATATATCATGCTATAATTGTATTAACCGAAACATTAGTACATGTGTGATATGTAGAAAAACAAAGAAGTCCCTAGTATGCCTCTTAACTAGCTTGTTGATTAATGGATGATTAGTTTCATAATCATGAACATTGGATGTTATTAATAACAAGGTTATATCATTGTATGAATGATGTAATGGACACGCCCAATTAAGTGTAGCATAAGATCTCGTCATTAAGTTATTTGCTATAAGCTTTCGATACATAGTTACCTAGTCCTTATGACCATGAGATCATGTAAATCACTTATACCGGAAAGGTACTTTGATTACACCAAACACCACTGCGTAAATGGGTGGTTATAAAGGTGGGATTAAGTATCCGGAAAGTATGAGTTGAGGCATATGGATCAACAATGGGATTTGTCCATCCCGATGACGGATAGATATACTCTGGGCCCTCTCGGTGGAATGTCGTCTAATGTCTTGCAAGCATATGAATAAGTTCATAAGAGACCACATACCACGGTACGAGTAAAGAGTACTTGTCAGGAGACGAGGTTGAACAAGGTATAGAGTGATACCGAAGATCAAACCTCGGACAAGTAAAATATCGCGTGACAAAGGGAATTGGTATTGTATGTGAATGGTTCATTCGATCACTAAAGTCATCGTTGAATATGTGGGAGCCATTATGGATCTCCGGATCCCGCTATTGGTTATTGGTCGGAGTGAGTACTCAACCATGTCCGCATAGTTCACGAACCGTAGGGTGACACACTTAAAGTTGGATGTTGAAATGGTAGAACTTGAATATGGAATGGAGTTCGAATATTTGTTTGGAGTCCCGGATGAGATCCCGGACATCACGAGGAGTTCCGGAATGGTCCGGAGAATAAGATTCATATATAGGATGTCATTTTATGTGAATTAAAATGATGCGGAAGGTTCTATGGAAGGTTCTAGAAGGTTCTAGAAAAGTCCGGAAGAAACCACCAAGGAAGGTGGAGTCCCACCGGGACTCCACCTCCATGGCCGGCCAACCCTAGTGGGGGAGGAGTCCCAAGTGGACTCCCCCTTAGGGGACCGGCCACCCCCCCATATGGAAGGGGGGGAATCCCACCCCAAGTGGGATTCCCACTCTAGGTAGGTTTCCTTTTCATATGGAAGGTTTTGGTTTCAGATCTTATTCGAAGACTTGGAGACCAACACTTGGGGTTCCACCTATATAATGAGGGGCCAAGGGAGGGGGCCGGCCACCCCAAGACCACAAGCTGGCCGCCCCCCTTGAAGTGGCCGGCCACCCCCTCCCAAACCCTAGCCGCCCCCCTCTCCTCCATATCTCCCGCGTGCTTTAGCGAAGCTCCGCCGGAGTTCTCCACCGCCACCGACACCACGCCGTCGTGCTGTCGGATTCAAGAGGAGCTACTACTTCCGCTGCCCGCTGGAACGGGAGGTGGACGTCGTCTTCATCAACAACCGAACGTGTGACCGAGTACGGAGGTGCTGCCCGTTCGTGGCGCCGAAGCGATCGTGATCAAGATCTTCTACGCGCTTTTGCAAGCGGCAAGTGAACGTCTACCACAGCAACAAGAGCCTCATCTTGTAGGCTTTGGAATCTCTTCAAGGGTGAGACTCGATACCCCTCGTTGCTACCGTCTTCTAGATTGCATCTTGGCTTGGATTGCGTGTTCGCGGTAGGAAATTTTTTGTTTTCTATGCAACGTTATCCTACAGTGGTATCAGAGCCGTGTCTATGCATTGATGGTTGCACGAGTAGAACACAATGGTTTGTGGGCGTTGATGCTCTTGGTATCTTTAGTTTGAGTACTTTGCATCTTCGTGGCATAGTGGGATGAAGCGGCTCGGACTAACTTTACATGACCGCGTTCATGAGACTTGTTCCTCGTTCGACATGCAACTTGTATTGCATAAGAGGCTTTGCGGGTGTCTGTCTCTCCTACTATAGTGATGTTGCGGTCAGAAACCCACCGGCGAGCAGCGACGGGCAACACAGGAGAGCCGGGAGGCTCCCAGGACTGCGGCTGGCCCTGGTCCCTCCGAGCGACGGCCCGCAAAGACTTCGGCACGCACGTCCGATGCTAATGCAAGGGCATGCCACCTGACCTATACCTGGTCAGGAAGGTGATGGAGATGCCTCGCTTAGTTTCCTGCATGGCATACACGTAAACATTAAATACGAGCCTCGATCGGCTCTCAGGTTGTCCTGTGAATCGGCTCAAAGAGCCAATCCACCCATGATTCGCACAAGGTGTACGAATATATGGTGGTCCTGCTTGATCAAAATAAAGCTAAAGCGATCTACTACGATTTAGGGTTTTCACCGCATAATCGGAACATCCTACTCGTGACTGAGCCTCGCGGCCACGCACGGTGTTCGTAAGCCGACCCTAGGCAAGGCCTAAAAACCAACACGAGGTTGATCCCCGGAACATCCTGTCTAGGGCTAGCAAACTACACCCTACGCGCCGCTGGATCCTTCAACCCTTTGTAAGGCCTAACCATGCAGATATTAAACTAATCCTTGAAGAACAAGGAGCAATCATAACGGATCGGATCTACTAAATAACGATCAAGCGGGGTGCCGCCCCTACACCTAAAATAGGTGTAAGGGCGGCTAGACGTCTCAGGGTTGCACTACGATAGCATATGATACGATGAACAATGCTAACCCTAACACGTCTAAGATAACTACGTTGCTCGCCATCAAAAAGGCTTCGATACGAGCAACGCATGAACAGCGAATAAACTTAGTATCGCCTAGATCGCAAGATGCGATCTAGGCAGCATGATGCTTACCCGGAAGAAAACCCTCGATACAAGAGAGTTGGCGATGCGCCTAGATTGGTTTGTGGTGAACGTGATTGTTGTTTATTTCATAAACCCTAGATACATATTTATAGTCCGTAGACTTCCTAGTCGTGGGAATAATCCCAACCGTACACGAGCCAAACTCTAACTAACCGACACGTATCCTACTATATTACAGATACATGGGCAAACTAGCCCAAACTTTGCATATAAGGCCGATTCACGTATATTCTTCCATGTATATTCTTCAAGCCATCTTGATCGCGGCCCACCTTTGACTCGGTCAAATTCTGGTGATAACACATGCCCCCCTGGTTTTGGAATTGATAATTCCAAAATCACTCTGCTTTTCTTCGTCGGGTCATGTCGTGGCAGAACAGAACCGTCGCAGTATCCTTCATCATGATGCCTTGCCTTCTCAACTTCTCCACGTGACCTGGCAGTTTTTGGTTTTTTTTTCTTTGGGCACCACCTCCTCGGAAACTGCTGTGGCATTGAATCTCCACTATATCCCCTTTTATTTAACCGCTCCAAACAGTTCGCTTTTTTATCTCCTTCGCATTAGCACTCCAAAAGCCCTCCTGCGCCACCATGTCTTCTTCCTCCTCTGCCTCATCGGATCTTTCCACCCAATCCTCCTCTTCCCGCGAGCCGACGCCGGAGTGGAACCCGGAGGAGGCCCACGCGGCCAACATCCGCCGCGCCATCGAAGCCGGGGAGGAGTCCAGATCACGACTTCTCCGTCCGGTCCGAGGACGACAAGTCCTCGACCGACGGGGAAAGTGACCTCCGCTTCCTTGCCGACGGGGAAACGGAGGAGGAGAGCGATAACGATCGCTTCTCCTGCGATGACTTCACCTCCCCCGAGGAGGAGGAGGAAGAGAAGGAGGAGGAGGACGACACCTCCTGCGACGAACCGCCGGCCAAGCGCTTCTGTCCCTGGCCGGGGAACCTCAGCGACTTCGACAGTGATGATGACGACGCTGATGAGGAGGATGAGGACAACGAGGGTCCTGTCGGCGGGCGCTACAGCAGCGACGACGAGCCCGCCGGGAGTAGCGCCGACAGCGGCGACGACGGCGACGACGAGGGCAGCGACGGCCCGTAGATAGGACCATTAGCATAGGATCAGTAGTAGTAGATGGGGCAATGTATCCCCTAGTACTTCCTTTTGAGAGCAATCAGCTCTTCATGTAAGAAATCCTGTTTATCAATGAAGAATTTCCCCCAATTTGACTTTGCCGATTTCCTTGAAGCTAATTTAGCCGATTCCCTCTCATACTGATTTTGCCGATTGTTCACTTAGCCAATGCTCAATGAGCCGATAGCAACGCATCGGTTCTTCACAATCCATCCTTCAATTCTTCAACTGATGACTTTGAGATCTGGTGGATAATGTGGAGTCTTCAAGAGAGCCTTTAAATTCCTCCAACCAGGTCCAATGATCCTCACCATTTTTGAAGAAGGTCGCAACGAAGGATCAGCCGATGACACCCCAATCGGCTTCTAAACAGAGCATCTACCAGGCCAGCTGCCCCCCGAGCCTCAGTCAAGGCGAGAATATTGGTGAGGATGCACAGATCAGACAAAAGGCTTTGAACTCAGGTAATTCTGAGACAGCCACCCTGCCGAATCAGCCGCACTTGACCCCATCGATCGCCTCTTCTTCCGTTGCAAGCCGATATTGTAGACGAAACACCAACGGCTTAAAGAACAGAAGGCTGCCTTGTATGCCAAAACTGACGCAAAGGGTTGGAAGTCTTCGATGAGAAGGTTCAGGCATCAAAACCGGTTCATTGCAGCTGAAGAAGCTCTCATTGTTCACTCCCTCGAGGAAGCAGAAGGCCTCACAGCTGAACTGGACTTGGTGAAGATCCGCGTCTTGAACACGCAGCAAGCAGATCCTGTGTAATTGTACTATTAGATCAATGTTGAACACAGGCGGAATATGTGGTGAGGATAATTTTGGCCGATTGCTGGAATCGGCCTCCATGTTGATCGAATTGCTCAATGAAGGTTTTGTAATGTTCCTCCATAGATCTTTGGGGCCGATCCCAAGGATCGGCCTCGCCACGTTTGCCCATCGGTTTGTTCTTGCTACACGGTTAGGCCGGTGGATAAGACCAGCCTAACCCCATCCTTTGTCACGTCGATGCGCTCGCAGTCGTCCAAATTGATGCCTGAGAGCGGCGCTTGGCCTGCTGTTTCCCAAGCGTTCATGCCAGCCGTTGAAATCTCGGCTGAGTCATCTGCATGGACGACCTCTACCTCATCTCCATCCCACTGTATTACGCATTGGTGCATCATGGATGGAATACAACAGTTGGTGTGGATCCAATCTCTTCCTAGCAGAACAGCATAGGTGCTCTTGCTATCGACAATGAAGAACGTCGTAGGGATGGTTTTCCTTCCTACGGTCAGATCCACGTTCAGAACACCTTGTGCGTCAGACGCTTGGCCGTTGAAATCGCTCAATGTCACGTTGGTCTTGATCGAGATCCGAGCTAGAGCGTCCCAACCGACGTAGCATGGAGTATGGCATAATGTTGACTGCCGCTCCGGTGTCCACCAGCATCTTGTTGACAGGCTGCCCATTGATATAACCTCGCAAGTACAGGGCCTTCAGATGTCTGTAGCTTCTTTCTCGTGGCTTCTCAAAGATAACTGGCCGCGGGCCACAGTCGAGTTGTGCCACGGGTGCCTCGTCTAATCCTGGAGTACTAAACTCCGTAGGAAGGATGAACACCATGTTTGTGCCAGCCGATGTTTCATCATCGGCTTTCCTTTGCTTGGGGCGCCACTCCATTTTTTGTGGTCGAACCTCTTCATCCAGGGTTCGTTGAATTTTCGCGGCCAGGTCGGGCCGCGCCTTCCTTAGCGTGTGCAGGTACAACCTTTCGGCTTCCTCCAAGCCACGCAGTCGCTGAACCCTACGCTTTTGGGAACGGCTGAGTCCATCAGGGCACCACCTTGGCCGGTGGTACCTGTCTTCTTCTTCTTCTTCATTCTCGTCTTCCAAATCCTCGAGATCTTCCACCCGAGGGGACTCAGCGTGCTTGTTCCGAGGCGGGAGAGGCCCTAGACGTTTGAACACGGACACGTTAGCTGCATCCTTCCTCTTCTGTCTACATTACGGGCAGCTTGCCGATTGTAGGTAATCGGCTCATTCTCGAATCCCAGCAGGTGCTCGAAGAAGGGACAGTCCCAGTGCCTATCCTCGTCGTCTTGCTCCCTCGACTTTTCCTTGGCACGGCGCTCGTACACCTCCTCATCGCGATCATGCCGACGACGCCTCCTGGCGTCCCTAGCCAGACGCTCTCTTTCACCATCGTCGTTGGGTCGTCGGCGTTGGTCATATTGACTCACATACTTGTTGAGGAGGTGATCAGAGAGAGGTCGCTGATATCTCACATTCCTCACTTCTCCCTCTGTGATGTAGCGCTTGCCATCGTGACGGAGCCGATCGCGTGGAGCGGCTTCCTCTGTGTCCTTGCTACGAGAGCAGCTGCCCTCGTCTCCGTCCTTGCCAGAGTGGTGTCCAGATCCTACCGTGTTGATGTTGAACGAGAATCCTGGCTGGCACCCTCCAGGGTAAGTGCACTCCACCATGTTAACGGCGGGGAAGGGGTGAGTGTCGACTTTCATGGCGTACTGGTTGAAAATTAGACGTCCTTGTTCGATCGCCATTTGGATCTGCTGACGCCACACCCTGCAGTCGTTGGTGGTATGGGAGAACGAGTTATGCCATTTGCAGTATGGCTTTCCGTTCAGCTCCTGTACCGTGGGGATTTTGAGGCCTTCGGGTAACTTCAACTGCTTCTCCTTAAGTAAGAGGTCAAAGATTTGCTCAATTTTAGTTACGTCGAAATCAAACCCTCTGGGCGGACCTGGTGGCTTAACCCATTTGCAGGATACGGGGGTTGCCCCCCGAGTCCATTCAGCCACTGCTACCTCTTGTTCCCCCGCAGACCCTTCATCTTCATCTGCTTCAACCAAGACTACCGCACGCTTGAATTTGTCCTGGTACAAGTCTGGGTGGCGCTGTTCATATAACGCCAGTTTCTGAACCATGTGCGCTAGTGAAGGGTAGTCTGCTTGGGAGGCCATGTCCTTGATTGGTGATGCAAGACCCACCACTGCCAACTCGACTGCTTCTTTTTCAGTCACACGAGCCGAATAACATCGGTTCCTAACAGTTCTGAAGCGCTGGACGTATTCTGCCACAGTTTCTCCACGCTTCTGACGTACTTGAGCTAGATCGGCAATGCCGGCCTCGGAAGCCTCTGAGTGATACTGCATGTGGAACTGCTCTTCCAACTGCTTCCACGTCCGGATTGAGTCTGGTGGCAGCGATGTGTACCACCCGAAAGCCGATCCTGTGAGGGACTGTGCGAAGAACCTCACACGTAGCTCATCTGCTGCTGAGATCGTGCCCAGCTGTGCCAAATATCGGCTCACATGCTCGATGGAGCTGGAACCATCTGATCCATTGAACTTGGAGAAATCAGGGAGCCGATATTTGGGTGGTAGCGGGATCAACTCGTACTCGTTGGGGTACGGCTTGGAATAGCCGATTGTCCTCCTTTCGGCACCATGCCGAACTGGTCTCTCGAGGATCGTATCGATTTGATCCGCGGTGCTGGCTGCGGGAGTCGAACTCGAAGATTCGCCGGAGTGGCATACTTAGCCAGCCATGCTTGCTTCTCCAGCTACTGAGCCAACTGCAGGAGCTGAGCTGCGGAGGTTTGTCGGAGTGGCATACTTAGCTAGCCACGTCTGCTCCTCAAGATCTGTTGTCTGAAGTTCCTCCTGTTTTTCGAAGTCCCTCGCTGTTGCGGTCCGGTTTGTGAGTGCCCGGTTCATCGCGGTCTGGCACGTATGTGCACGTGTATCCGTGAGGGATCTCCTTAGGCGCCTCATGCAAGAACCGGTAGTCACTAGGGTCACCACCGATCTTGTAGACGACGTATGCCGGTGAATTCGGCACTTCGGGGCTGCCAACGCGAATGGCAGCGGTGGACGGGACTCGGAGTGGCATCTCTCCTTGGTAAGTCCCGAGAGCTGGTCCCGACGGAGAGTACGATGCCTCATGATTTCTGGATCACCCGAAGAGCGACACGCTCCAAAGTGTTCACCAGGCTCTCAGAATGGCGGTGCAGCGAGTGAGCCACCATGTAGTTAATCTCCGACGCAGGGACCTGGTGCGTTCTTCTGACGGGGCGGACAGGTCCACTCCATCGAGCGCCTTCGAGCGAGAACCCTTTCCACCTGACGCCATGTGAACGGGTTATGTGAAAAGAGCCGATGAGGTCGGCTTCGAGGATTGCTTTGACCTCGTCATACTTCTTCTTGAGCTCCTCGGTCAGATCCTCGTACGTGACTGGAGTGCCGTCCGCCATCTCAGATGTAGATGGCGATGTGGTTGATGTCGAAGATTGTCCCACTGGGCGTGCCAGAATGTGTTGCGGTCAGAAACCCACCGGCGAGCAGCGACGGGCAACACAGGAGAGCCGGGAGGCTCCCAGGACTGCGGCTGGCCCTGGTCCCTCCGAGCGACGGCCCGCAAAGACTTCGGCACGCACGTCCGATGCTGATGCAAGGGCGTGCCACCTGACCTATACCTGGTCAGGAAGGTGATGGAGATGCCTCGCTTAGTTTCTGCATGGCATACACGTAAACATTAAATACGAGCCTCGATCGGCTCTCGAGTTGTCCTGTGAATCGGCTCAAAGAGCCGATCCACCCATGATTCGCACAAGGTGTACGAATATATGGTGGTCCTGCTTGATCAAAATAAAGCTAAAGCGATCTACTACGATTTAGGGTTTTCACCGCATAATCGGAACAACCTACTCGTGATTGAGCCTCGCGGCCACGCACGGTGTTCGTAAGCCGACCCTAGGCAAGGCCTAAAACCAACACGAGGTTGATCCCCGGAACATCCTGTCTAGGGCTAGCAAACTACACCCTACGCGCCGCTGGATCCTTCAACCCTTTGTAAGGCCTAACTATGCAGATATTAAACTAATCCTTGAAGAACAAGGAGCAATCATAACGGATCGGATCTACTAAATAACGATCAAGCGGGGTGCCGCCCCTACACCTAAAATAGGTGTAAGGGCGGCTAGACGTCTCAGGGTTGCACTACGATAGCATATGATACGATGAACAATGCTAACCCTAACACGTCTAAGATAACTACGTTGCTCGCCATCAAAAAGGCTTCAGTACGAGCAACGCATGAACAGCGAATAAACTTGTACTGCCTAGATCGCAAGATGCGATCTAGGCAGCATGATGCTTACCCGGAAGAAAACCCTCGATACAAGGGAGTTGGCGATGCGCCTAGATTGGTTTGTGGTGAACGTGATTGTTGTTTATTTCATAAACCCTAGATACATATTTATAGTCCGTAGACTTTCTAATCGTGGGAATAATCCCAACCGTGCACGAGCCAAACTCTAACTAACCGACACGTATCCTACTATATTACAGATACATGGGCAAACTAGCCCAAACTTTGCATATAAGGCCGATTCACGTATATTCTTCCATGTATATTCTTCAAGCCCATCTTGATCGTGGCCCACCTTTGACTCGGTCAAATTCTGGTGATAACAAGTGAAGATTCAATTTACTCTTCTATTGAAAACATTAGTATCAACGTTGTGGTTCATGTTCGTAGGTAGATTAGATCTCTCTCGAAAACCCTAAACCACGTAAAATATGCAAACCAAATTAGAGACGTCTAACTTGTTTTTGCGGGGTTTGGTGATGTGATATGGCCATAATGTGATGATGAATATGTATGAGATGATCATTATTGTATTGTGGCAACCGGCAGGAGCCTTATGGTTGTTTTTAAATTTCATGTTGAGTAGTATTTCAAAGTAGTTGTAATAGTTGCTACAAGGAGGACAATCATGAAGACGGCGCCATTGACCTTGACGCTACGCCGACGATGATTGAGATCATGCCCGAAGATGATGGAGATCATGTCCGTGTTTTGGAGATGAAGATCAAAGGCGCAAAGACAAAAGGGCCATATCATATCACATATGAACTGCATGTGATGTTAATCCTTTTATGCATCTTATTTTGCTTAGATCGCGACGGTAGCATTATAAGATGATCCCTCACTAAAATCTCAAGATAATAAAGTGTTCATCCTTAGTATCACCATTAACATGACTTGTCGTTTCGAAGCATCTCGTGATGATCGGGTGTGTTAGAATCAACAAGTACATACAACGGGTGCAAGACAGTTTTGCACATGCGGATACTAAGGTGGCCTTGACGAGCCTAGCATGTACAGACATGGTCTCGGAACACGTGATACCGAAAGGTAGAGCATGAATCATATGGTTGATATGATGAACACTTTGAGTGTTCGCCAATGAAATCACACCTTGTCTCGTGATGATCGAACATAGGTGCGGTGGATTTGGTTCGTGTGATCACTAAGACAATGCGAGGGATATTGTTTTGAGTGGGAGTTCACCTAGATTTTTAATTATGTTGAATTAAAATTTGAACTCAATTTGTCATAAACTTAGTCTAAACTTTTGCAAATATATGTTGTAGAGATGGCGTCCCCAATCAATTTTAACCAGTTCCTAGAGAAAGAAAAACTTAAGAGCAACGGTAGCAACTTCACCGACCGGTTCCGTCATGTGAGGATCTTCCTCTCCGGCGGAAATCTGCAATATGTGCTTGATGCACCGCTAGGTGACTCTCCTGTGAAACCGAAACCGATGAAGTAAAAGTTGTTTACGAGACTCGGAAAATTTGGTACTCTCAAGTTCGGTGTGCCATCCCGTGCGATCCGGAATCCGATCTTCAAAAACGTTTTGAGCACCACGATCCTCATGAGTTGATGAAAGAGCTGAAAGCTATTTTTGAGACTCATGCGGCCGTGGAATGCTATGAAGCATCGAAACAATTCTTCGACTGCATGATGGAAGAAGGCAGCTCCGTTAGTGAGCACATGCTCGCCATGACCGGGCATGCGAAGAAACTCAATGACTTGGGAATAGTGATTCCTAACAGACCGGGGATTAATCGTGTCCTTCAATCACTGCCACCAAGTTACAAGAACTTTGTGATGAACTACAATATGCAGAACATGAACAAGGAGTTACCTGAACTCTTTGGCATGCTAAAAGCTGCTGAGATTGAGATCAAGAAAGAGCACCAAGTGTTGATGGTCAACAAGACCACCAGTTTCAAGAAACAGGGCAAGTCTAAGGGAAAATTCAAGAAGGGTGGCAAGAAAGTTGCCACGCCTCCTATGAAACCTAAGAACGGCCCTAAGCCTGATGCTGAGTGCTATTACTGCAAGGAGAAGGGACACTGGAAGCGTAATTGCTCCAAGTATCTGGCTGATCTGAAGAGCGGCCTTGTCAAGAAGAAGAAAGAAGGTATATCCGATATACATGTTATAGATGTTTATCTCAACTGGTCCTCGTTCTAGTACACTGGGTATTTGATACTGGTTCGGTTGCTCATATTTGTAACTCGACACATGAACTAAAGAATAAACGGAGACTACTGAAAGATGAAGTGACGATGCGCGTTGGAAACGGATCCAAGGTCAATGTGATCGCAGTCGGCACACTTCCTCTACATCTACCTTCGGGATTAGTTTTAAGCCTAAATAATTATTATTTTGTACCTACGTTGAGCATGAACATTATATCTGGATCTTATTTAATGCAAGACGGTTATTCATTCAAGTCTGAGAATAAAGGTTGTTCTATTTTTATGAATAATATCTTTTATGGTCGAGCACCAGAAAAGAATGGCTTATTTCTGTTAGATCTCGATAGTAGTGATACGCATATAAATAACATTGATGCTAAGCGAATTAAATTGAATGATAATTCTACTTATATGTGGCACTGTCGTCTTGGTCATATTGGAGTGAAACGCATGAAGAAACTCCATAAAGATGGATTACTTGAATCACTTGACTTTGAGTCACTTGATAGATGCGAAGCATGTCTAATGGGTAAAATGACTAAGACTCCATTTTCTGGTATGATGGAGCGAGCTACTGACTTATTGGAAATCATACATACCGATGTGTGCGGACCAATGAGCGTGGCATCGCGCGGTGGTTATCGTTATGTTCTAACCTTCACAGATGATCTGAGTAGATATGGGTATATCTATTTCATGAAACATAAATCCAAAACTTTCAAGAAGTTTAAGGAATTCCAAAGTGAAGTAGAAAATCAACGTAACAAGAAGATTAAATTTCTACGATCTGATCGTGGAGGTGAATATCTGAGTTATGAGTTTGGCATGCATTTAAAGAAATGCGGAATACTTTCACAATTGACACCGCCGGGAACACCTCAACGTAACGGTGTGTCCGAACGTCGTAATCGAACTCTCTTAGATATGGTTCGTTCTATGATGTCTCTTACTGATTTGCCGTTATCATTTTGGAGTTATGCATTAGAGACAGTTGCATTCACTTTAAATAGAGCACCATCAAAATCCGTAGAAACGACACCGTATGAATTATGGTTTAATAAGAAACCTAAGTCTGTCGTTATCGAAAGTTTGGGGTTGCGAAGCCTATGTAAAGAAGTTACAACCGGACAAGCTAGAACCCAAAGCGGAGAAATGCGTCTTCATAGGATACCCTAAGGAAACTATAGGGTACACTTTCTATCACAGATCCGAAGGCAAAATCTTTGTTGCTAAGAACGGAACCTTTCTTGAGAAAGAATTTCTCACTAAAGAAGTGACTCGGAAGAAAAGTAGAACTCGATGAGATTGATGAATCTATACTCGTTGATCGAGTAGCGCGATGCACGGAAGTTGTACTCGTACCGCCTACACCGGCAACAGAGGAAGCTAATGATAATGATCATGAAACTTCGAACGAGGAAACTACTGAACCTCGCAGATCGACAAGGAAACGTACCACTCCTGATTGTTATGATCCTTGTCTAAATGTCATGATTGTGGATAACAATGATGAGGACCCTGCGACATATGAAGAAGCGATGATGAGCCCAGATTCCAACAAATGGCAAGAAGCCATGAAATCCGAAATGGGATCCATGTATGATAACAAAGTATGGACTTTGGTAGACTTACCTGATAGCCAAAAGGCTGTCGAGAATAAATGGATCTTCAAGAGAAAAACAGATGCTGATGGTAATATTACTGTCTATAAAGCTCGACTTGTCGCAAAGGGTTTCCGACAAATTCAAGGAGTTGACTACGATGAGACTTTCTCACCTGTAGCGAAGCTAAAATCTGTGAGGATTTTGTTAGCAATAGCTGCATTTTTCGATTATGAGATTTGGCGAGATGGATGTCAAAACGGCGTTCCTTAATGGAGACATTGAGGAAGAGTTGTATATGGTACAACCCAAAGGTTTTTTCGATCCTAAAAATGCTGATAAAGTATGCAAACTTCAGCGTTCAATCTATGGACTGAAGCAAGCATCGAGAAGTTGGAACCGACGCTTTGATAAGGTGATCAAAGACTTCGGGTTTATACAGTGTCATGGAGAGGCCTGTATTTACAAGAAAGTGAGTGGGAGCTCTGTAGCATTCCCGATATTATATGTAGATGACATATTATTGATCGGGAATGATATAGAACTATTAAGCAGATGTAAAAGGTTATTTGAATAATAGTTTTTCAATGAAAGACCTTGGTGAAGCATCGTATATATTAGGCATCAAGATTTATAGAGATAGATCAAGACGCCTAATAGGGCTATCACAGAGTACATATCTGGACAAGATTCTAAAGAAGTTTAGAATGGACGAAAGTAAGAAAGGGTTCTTACCTATGTTACCTAGGCAAGGTCTTGAGTAAGACTCAAGGACCGGCTACGGCAGAAGAAAGAGAAAGGATGAGTAAAATCCCCTATGCCTCGGCAGTAGGATCTATCATGTATGCCATGCTATGTACTAGACCGGATATAGCACATGCTCGTTAGTTTGACTAGCGAGATATCAAAGTGATCCAGGAATGGAACATCTGGACAGCGGTCAAGAATATCCTGAAGTACTTGAAAAGAACTAAGGATATGTTTCTTTGTTATGGAGGTGACCAAGAGCTCGTTGTAAGTGGTTACACCGATGCAAGTTGGAACACCGATCCTGATGACTCTAAGTCACAGTCCGGGTACGTGTTTATATTGAATGGTGCTGCAGTAAGCTGGGCAAGCTCGAAGCAGTGCACGGTGGCGAAGTCTTCAACAGAATCAGAGTACATAGCGGCTTCAGAGGCTTCATCAGAAGCGGTATGGATGAAGAGGTTCATTGTAGAGCTCGGTGTGGTTCCTAGTGCATTGGACCCATTAATCATCTACTGTGATAACATGGGTGCCATCGCCAATGCACAAGAGCCAAGGTCACACAAGAGGCTGAAGCATATCAAGCTGCGTTACCACTTGATTCGCGAGTACATCGAAGATGGAGAAGTAAAGATTTGCAAAGTACACACTGATCTGAATGTAGCAGATCCGTTGACTAAAGCTCTCCCTAGGGCAAAGCATGACCAACACCGGAATGCCATGGGTGTTAGGTATATTACAATGTAATCTAGATTATTGACTCTAGTGCAAGTGGGAGACTGAAGGAGATATGCCCTAGAGGCAATAATAAAGTGGTTATTATTTATATCTTTATGTTTATGATAAATGTTTATATATCATGCTATAATTGTATTAACCGAAACATTAGTACATGTGTGATATGTAGACAAACAAAGAAGTCCCTAGTATGCCTCTTAACTAGCTTGTTGATTAATGGATGATTAGTTTCATAATCATGAACATTGGATGTTATTAATAACAAGGTTATATCATTGTATGAATGATGTAATGGACACACCCAATTAAGCGTAGCATAAGATCTCGTCATTAAGTTATTTGCTATAAGCTTTCGATACATAGTTACCTAGTCCTTATGACCATGAGATCATGTAGATCACTTATACCGGAAAGGTACTTTGATTACACCAAACACCACTGCGTAAATGGGTGGTTATAAAGGTGAGATTAAGTATCCGGAAAGTATGAGTTGAGGCATATGGATCAACAGTGGGATTTGTCCATCCCGATGACGGATAGATATACTCTGGGCCCTCTCGGTGGAATGTCGTCTAATGTCTTGCAAGCATATGAATAAGTTCATAAGAGACCACATACCACGGTACGAGTAAAGAGTACTTGTCAGGAGACGAGGTTGAACAAGGTATAGAGTGATACCGAAGATCAAACCTCGGACAAGTAAAATATCGCGTGACAAAGGGAATTGGTATTGTATGTGAATGGTTCATTCGATCACTAAAGTCATCGTTGAATATGTGGGAGCCATTATGGATCTCCGGATCCCGCTATTGGTTATTGGTCGGAGTGAGTACTCAACCATGTCCGCATAGTTCACGAACCGTAGGGTGACACACTTAAAGTTGGATGTTGAAATGGTAGAACTTGAATATGGAATGGAGTTCGAATATTTGTTCGGAGTCCCGGATGAGATCCCGGACATCACGAGGAGTTCCGGAATGGTCCGGAGAATAAGATTCATATATAGGATGTCATTTTATGTGAATTAAAATGATGCGGAAGGTTCTATGGAAGGTTCTAGAAAAGTCCGGAAGAAACCACCTCCATGGCCGGCCAACCCTAGTGGGGGAGGAGTCCCAAGTGGACTCCCCCTTAGGGGGCCGGCCACCCCCCCATATGGAAGGGGGGAATCCCACCCCAAGTGGGATTCCCACCCTAGGTAGGTTTCCTTTTCATATGGAAGGTTTTGGTTTCGGGTCTTATTCGAAGACTTGGAGACCAACACTTGGGGTTCCACCTATATAATGAGGGGCCAAGGGAGGGGGCCGGCCACCCCAAGACCACAAGCTGGCCGCCCCCCTTGAAGTGGCCGGCCACCCCCTCCCAAACCCTAGCCGCCCCCTCTCCTCCATATCTCCCGCGTGCTTTAGCGAAGCTCCGCCGGAGTTCTCCACCGCCACCGACACCACGCCGTCGTGCTGTCGGATTCAAGAGGAGCTACTACTTCCGCTGCCCGCTGGAACGGGAGGTGGACGTCGTCTTCATCAACAACCGAACGTGTGACCGAGTACGAAGGTGCTGCCCGTTCGTGGCGCCGGAAGCGATCGTGATCAAGATCTTCTACGCGCTTTTGCAAGCGGCAAGTGAACGTCTACCGCAACAACAAGAGCCTCATCTTGTAGGCTTTGGAATCTCTTCAAGGGTGAGACTCGATACCCCTCGTTGCTACCGTCTTCTAGATTGCATCTTGGCTTGGATTGCGTGTTCGCGGTAGGAAATTTTTTGTTTTCTATGCAACGTTATCCTACAGCCTTCACGTTCACCTTGTATCTAACCACTTGGCCTTCCCTCATATGGACGGCCATGGTTGCCTGCGCGCGTCATACATAGAGCAAAATAAATTATGTTAATTACAACCATACACACACCATGCACAAACACACATGCATGCATGATCGCCGGAAAATTTCGGCATGACCTATCCTAAAAGTAGGACATGTGGCTAGTGCAAAAATTTGCCGAAATGGAAATGAATCAACATTTCAGCAAACATCCATGCACCACGTCGGCACAAATTACGTAACAACAACAACACAAATAAGCTTCTTCGCAAGCAAACATTCAACCACAACACAAAGCTCACGTAGAAACATCATCGTCTCTCCACCGCACACCGCCCGAGAGCGCGATAATCTTCACCTACAAAACATCCATACACACAAAACATGCATCCAATACTACTCAACCTCTAACAAATCTACCAACCATGCATGGTGGAGCAAGAGGATGGGGTGGTGAGAGAAAACAATGGAGCATGCAAGAGGGAAAGTGGAGGAGGAAAGAGAATTGTGGTTTTTAGTACCTTCTACAAGTTGGAGTGGCTTCCCCTCACAAATAAGTGAACCAAAATAGGTTTAGAGCTATCAACAATGGAGGAGAATATGACAAAAATGGGGCGGGAGAGAGGTGCAACACGAGCTGGTTGTTGAAGGAGAGACAAGAATGGAAAGGTTGGTGGGGTGGAAGAGACGAAGAGGGGAAAGCTAGCTTCCCAAAGCCCTAGATCTACTATGGAATTTCTGTGGCGCATATGCTAGTGTGCGCCACAGAAACTTAGACTTCTGTCGTGCACGTCAACATATGCACCACAAAAGTTCGAATTTCTGTGGCGCACGACAAATTATGCGCTGCAGAAGTTTGACTTTTTGTAGCGCACATCACCATATGCGCCACAGAATCTCCTTCGCCCATGTGTAGTGGTGGACTCCGCGATGGACCTACAGAAACTACCCTTTATGTGGCTCACTAGCTGTACATGCGCCACATAAGTTCCAAAAATTCTGTGGCGCATCTTCTATTATGCGCCACAGAAATAATTTTGTGGCGCTTGCGCCTTTAGGTGCACCGCAGAATGTATTTCTACCTATAAGGGTTTTCCTAGTAGTGACTTCACACAATTCTCATTAGCAACATTAGTGCGATCAAAATAACAAATCCACTTGACTTCAGTTCTAACATATATCAAACATGAATTAAAACATTTGCTACTGTAGCAACTTCTTCAAAAATCTCTTTCTCTCAAAAGAACTAAAAAAGAAAGAGAATAAGAGGCAAATGCAAATAGTGGTAGAAATCTGTTAAAACAGAACATCAGGTAAAGATCGATTTTTTTCAAAAATCTTCTGTTGCTCAGCTTGAAAAGTGCAATACTAACGAAAGTTAGATAATAACCCGGAGCATATATTAAAAAATTGGAAGCTCAATACTAATTTCTGTCTGGGAGTACGGACTTTTTTGGTAACAACACAAAATCTGTTTCTGGATAGCAACTTACCCAAATCATACTTTCTTCCTATTATAGGCTACTCTTGGCACAAAAACGAAATAAAAATGATAAGGAGGCTGTTATAGAGGTAACAACTTCCAAGACTCAACAAAAGTAGTGAACCCAAAAGTGTTCAGGTCGCGCGGTGTGTGCAGGGTTTGCAAAGTTCAGTTAATTGGAAAAAAAAAAAACGACGACAAGTTCTAGGAAAGGCCAGTAGTGCGTTTCCAGGCCCAATACGGTCCAAACTTATAAGTGATTTTTTTATAGTGGTTCAAATTTGAATTTAAATTTATAATAGTACTGAGCATTTTTATAAGTTGTTTTAGTGGAAGGCAGTGCATGTTCCCGTTGGAGCAATTCAGATCTGTTGCTACAGTGGGGAATTCAGAAGGGGTTGCAGAAGAGATGGGGTTGAAGGAGTTGAAGAAGATCAACAAGCAGCTAGTGAAACTTACGAATTAGAAAAAACAGGACAATTTGATGGTCGGGCTATTTTATTTTTGTGTAATTTCTCTCAGTTTTGTTTATCTCTTGATCATTAGCCATTAGACAAAACAATCAGTGTTCTCTTAACAATTTCCATGATTTGTAATAGTACTGAGATGGATCTTATACTCGTTGTCTTTGATCAATTAAATGCACAACAATTTTGTAAAACTACCATGTTGTTCAGGTCACGCGGTGTGTGCAGGGTTTGCAAAGTTCAGTTAATTGAAAAAAAACGACAACAAGTTTTAGGAAAGGTCAGGCCCAGTAGTGCGTTTCCAGGCCCAATACGGTCCAAACTTATAAGTGTTTTTTATAGTGTTCAAATTTAAATTTGAATTTGTAATAGTACCGAGCATTTTTATAGTGTTGTCAGGAACATCGCATGCCGGCTATGTTTTCTTTGGAATAGCCAGGAAAGACCTCGCACCAGAGCTATTCATCCGTCAAAATTCAGAGATAACGATGGAGCGACCACCACTGCACATGCCTCACCATCGCGCCACCGTTCCAGGCCGCCCCTCGTCGCCTCGTCGTCCTCATCATCTTCCCCGAAAGAATCGAGCTTGAACGCCCCAAATCGATCGCCGATACCTAACTCCAGCCGCCGGTCAATTTCGTCTATTCTGGCCACCTCTGCCCTCCCCGCCATCTCCGGCCACATGTACACGTTCAGGGTAAGATACCCGTCCTCCAGAACCTCTCTTCCTTCTATATCGCCCTCCGTGTTGATCCCTCTACGGTGACAGCCGTACTCCTCTGCAGGTCGTCGTCGCCGGCGCAACTCCGGTGACTACCCGAGCCAAGTCCGCCCCTTCCTACCTCCCTGGTGTCTACCGCGTCGAACGCGCCTCTTCCCCGAGCCCCTCGCGCCTCCTCCGTCAGATTGTTGCTCGACGTGAGTTCCGCCATGGACGTCATATCTGAGCTCTATGTATTTTTTGTTCAAGTCGCTGCGCCCTGCACATGTCCAACTCCACCAGGACCATCTCGGTGAGCTCCTCGTTCCATACCCCTCTTTTCCTTATCTCAAATCATGCATCGAACACATTCGTCGTTTCTGAACATCGTCGCCAAGTGCTCAAAAATGTTTGGGTTCAGTTAAAAGTCTCCCGCGCCTGCGCACGCACCAGCTGCTCCTGTTGGTCTTCATCGCCAGAACCATCGTCTCCGTTATCTCTTCCGTGTCCTTGTGCATCTCCAGGCCCGGCTCGTATGCCCCAGCAGAGATGGTTCCAAAACTATTCACACCTGTACATGTTCAGGCTCAGCTGCCTTGCAGCATGTTGCCGTTTCGCATGCAAGCGGACAGTGCTGTTTTTGTTTCCACGCAGTACATGCTCCCATCGACCCGCAAGTGCAGAGTCCAATTTTCAGCTAGCTGCTTAGCTAGGTAGCTTCACCCGTATGCACATCCATCCATCCACCTGCTAACCTGCTTGTTTAGTTAGCCATGCACGGCAACAACAGATCCAGCAGCTTGCCTAGCTAGCAGCTCATCTTTGCATTGTCAAATGCACACACTGCCCGCTGCACATCATAACAATTCTCACATATACATCAAAACCATCGACCTGTACTGTCGACACCCAGGTTTTTAAATTCAGATGCCTATTATGCCATACATCGCAATCCCAGGAAGATTGTTTTTGCGAGACATAATAAGTTCATATCACAGCACATCATTCATTACAAACCATAATTGTCTTACAACAAAGGATCACATGATCCCGTCTCATTACAACAATTGATTTAGAGATCAAATGCATAACACACAGCGGAAGATACGTAGTAGTGGTTCATCTGTTTCACAGGCAACGCTTGACGTCAGGAGGTAGTCCTAGTTATCGTAGACGTCCTGCTGACCACCTTCCGGGTACTGGGTCTCCTCTTCATAGTCTGGCCATTTAATAGCCAGGGACAAAGCCATGAGTACTTTAAAGTACTCGCGAACTATACTAATAGAAGTACTAATAGCTCTAAGTTATAATCTCTAGGTTCATTTGCATAAAGCCAGTTTTATTTCATAAGCACTTACTAGTTAAGACTCTTTATTTTCCTAGATTTACTCAAGTGGGAACATTAGTGTCATTCCCACAACTCTTGTTGTGATTCAAAACCAATTCACCATTCAAGTTCAAAACACAGGTTACGAGCCCTATTTGGAAAAGTTCTGATGACGGAACAGTATGGCCTTTCCAACTGTCGATGACCGCGGACGCGACTATTCGAATAGTTTAAACTCTACAGAGGTTGTACTCTTGTGCCACAAATTTTGATTACATCCGTCAGCGATATCCCTGAATCATCATAACTCAGTATGCGGATCATCAACCAGTAACCTTTCACTTACATACTCTACTATAGGCACCTCCCCCATGAGTTTGGCCTCCTAGTGATAACAATGTGTCATCCTAGGAACTGCACAGGGCTTGGGTAGGACATTCAACTCTTTTCACTTTCAACGGAGGCAGCCTCGGCATAACCTCTATGACGCTTGTTAGATGTAACCCATACTAAGATACATAAATTTCCAGCTAAAGCCTTACCCATAATCAGGTATTGTGGGGGTACTCTAAAATTGGAATGGTATCGCATTCGAACCCAACCATCAGTTTTTATCAAATTCACCAAGTCATTCCAGAGTCACATTCACCTTCAAAACTTTCAATAGAATGAATCATCATTCCAAGGTTTTCACAAATCACTTGCTTCGCAAGTTCCCATCTAGCGTAAATCAATTTTAGTTTAGCATTAGCAACTAATCATGAGGGGTGCTACCATAGTTTTGCTTGCTAAGCTAAGTGTAGGATAACGTTGCATAGAAAACAAAAAATTTCCTACCGCGAACACGCAATCCAAGCCAAGATGCAATCTAGAAGACGATAGCAACGAGGGGTTTATCGAGTCTCACCCTTGAAGAGATTCCAAAGCCTACAAGAGTAGGCTCTTGTTGCTGCGGTAGACGTTCACTTGCCGCTTGCAAAAGCGCGTAGAAGATCTTGATCACGATCGCTTCCGGCGCCACGAACGAGCAGCACCTCCGTACTCGGTCACACGTTCGGTTGTTGATGAAGACGACGTCCACCTCCCCGTTCCGGCGGGCAGCGGAAGTAGTAGCTCCTCTTGAATCCGACAGCACGACGGCGTGGTGTCGGTGGTGGTGGAGAAATCCGGCGGAGCTTCGCTTAAGCGTGCGGGATATGGTGGAGGAGAGAGACCGCTAGGGTTTGGGGAGAGAGGGGGGTTGGGTGCCGGCCCTCTAAGGGGTGCGGCCAAGGCTGAGGCTTGTGGTGGTCAGCCCCCTCTCCTATGCCCCTCATTATATAGGTGGAAGCACCAAGAGTTCTAGTCCAAGTTTTCGAATAAGACCCCAACACTAAAACCTCCCATATGTGGGAAACCTACTCAAGGAGGGAGTCCTACCCAAGGTGGGACTCCCACC